>NW_015191193.1:0-2743 GCF_001447785.1 Gekko japonicus | reverse complement strand
TTCCTTTAAGCTTCCTTTATGGTGGGGGGACCATAGAAGATGCCTCCCCCGTTCTAAAGCTGAGGTAGCACTTTCAATCAGGAAACAGCATGGAGGCTGAATTAGATTTTCCTTCCCCAGTGCTACAGTGTGGATTAAGATCACCCCACCCTTCCTACGACAAGCTTTTAGGGCCAAAGAACATGTCAGAAGTCCCAGTCACGGAACTCCAAAGTCGTCGCTCAGCAAGAATCGGCAGGGTGGGAAAGGGATACATTTTTCCTTCCCACCTTGTCCCTGCTATTGCCTTTGATTAAAAAAGAGTCCTGCAGGGTGCAATTGGCAAGGAAGGGGAAAAAACGTTGCTTAAATAAAGCACGGAAGAAACCACAGTGGACACAAGAAGTCATTTTTCACCAGACATAGGCTAATTAACTTCAAATTCCAGCTATATCAAACAGTAAGCAATTAGTCAGCCAATTTGGAAAGGGAAAGGACCATTATGTGAGTGGGAAACGCCTGGAATGGAACCAGCCGGTCTTAATGGGGAGAAATAATGACACAATTCAGATAGACAAGGCCCAGACAAGGATCATCTGTCGAACTGCGGAGCCAAAGGATCTCACCTCAGCCCGTCTGAAGAATCTTTGCGGTGCACCATTCTACTGCTGATCATTTAAAGCCACAGGTATACCACAATTAAAAACGAGTTCTAAGGTCAGCAGTGGAAAAGGAAAGGGCAAGAGGGAACTATTATGAATACATGCAATTAACGTACGCTTATTTCATTGATTGGGTGCCCTGACCTGGATGTCCCAGGCGAGCCCGATCTTGCCAGATCTCAGAAGCTGGGCAGGGTCAGCCTTGGCTAGTATTTGGAGGGGCGACCTCCAAGGAATGCCAGGGCCGTGACGCAGAGGCAGGCAATGGCAAAACACCTCTGAAACAGCTCTTGCCTTAAAAACAAGTGTAGCTTGCTGCCACCTAGTGATGCATAATGCTAAAAAGCTAGGACTTCTGGGTGCCAGACCATCTTAGGATCTCCTGGCCATACTATGCACAATATAATTACAAGAATGGGCACAGTGATAAGACCAATGAAAAAAGGAAAAAGAACTGTGACAATTTAGCGCTTGGTAATATATTCATAAATCATAATATACAATAACAGAAAATAAGTAATATATATAGTGAATGTAGACGGTGGTCTCCGGAATGGTGTGCCGTTTCGACAATGATCTTCTTCTGAACAAGGGTGTGTACAAAAACTGTCTTTCAACAATTCATTTCTCTTGGTGACGTATTGGAAATATACTGTTGATTCACTTCATCATGAGGCTATGCTTACAGCTATGTTCTTCAATGGACTATAACTGCTGAATGCAATACTATGCACAATGCCATACGATGATGACGATGATAAATAACAACAACAACAATCTGGGTTCAGTGTATCTAAAGGACTATCTTCTCTCATACAATTCTCCTCTCTTACTCAGATTTTCACCAGGACCCTCCAGTGGTCCTCTCTGTATGAGGTTAGGTAGGTGGCAACCAGAGACTGGGCCTTCTTGGAAGTGGCACCATGCCTTTAGAACACCCTGTCAAAAGCTGTCCATTCAGGCAGTGTTCCCTCTAAGCTGAGTTAGTGTGAGCTAGCTCACAGTTTTTTAGCCTCCAGCTCACACATTTTTGTCTTAGCTCATGAAGGATGGCTCCAGAGCAAACTAATTTATGCAGTAGCCGAATTGCTTGCTCACAGCTTTAATGCCAGTAGCTCACAGAGTAGAATTTTTGCTCACAAGACTCCACAGCTTAGAGGGAGCATTGAATTACACTGTTGGTACTCATGCACCAGATGAAAACTATGTGGTTCTCTTGGCTGGGACTTAGTTAAGCTTGTTACTTTGGCCCTGTTCGCACGAGGGGTTTTGGGCCGGGAGAGGGACGGATCGGGGGCGGAGCAAACGGGCGCGATCCCATGGCAACATCTGGGAATCGTTGCCTGTCCGTCCCCGATCCGTCCCTCCCGCCCAAAACCCCGCACTAAAAAAGAACCACCTACCTAGGGATCACCGGCCCGTCCTTGCGCCGGCGCATCCCTGGCTCCTGGCCGAACTGCACATGTGTGAGCATGCGCAGTTCGCCAGGCTCCCCTTCCCACCATCGCTTTCTCCCCGGCATCTGATCGTGCCGGGGAGGAACGGCGCCGCGGCTCAGGGGATCCGTGGGACCCCACCGCAGCGTCTCTAACCCGGTGCAGCTCAGAATGAGCCGCACTTCTGCAGTTGCTTTTCCTGCCGTGTGGCAGCAGCCTTTGAGAGCCAGTTTGGTGCAGTGGTTAGGTGTGTGGACTCTAATCTGGGAGAACCAGGTTTGATTCCCCACTCTTCCACTTGCAGCTGCTGGATGACCTTGGGCAAGCTATAGTTCTGACAAGAGCTGTCCTTGAAAGGGCAGTTCTCAAGAGAGCTCTCTCAGCCCCACCTACCTCACAGGGTGTCTGTTGTGGGGAGGGGAAGGGAAAGGAGTTTGTAAACTGCTCTGAGACTCCAGGTGAAGGGCGGGGTATAAATCCAATCTCCTCTTCTCTTCCTCTTTTTCTTTGCTTTCTTACATATGCAGCTGGGGGGGTTAATTTTGTTTTACTATGCTGCCAAATACATCTTCGCCATACTCCAGAACCAAGAGTGAACTACTGACTTACACATCTGGTTGTTCTCCGGTGAACAAGGTGTTGGGTGTGGACCAAGAAGACCAACTT
>NW_015191192.1:0-2659 GCF_001447785.1 Gekko japonicus | reverse complement strand
GACCCTGGAGAGTCGCTGCCAGTTTGAGTGGGCAAGACTGACTTCAGAGGACCAAGGGTCTGGCGACTTCACGTGTTCATGTGTGTGTTCTTGCCCAGGGGCAACTGAGGCCAGTGTTGTGCCCATCACCCATGCCAGAGAAGGTGTCTCCTGGCCTGATGCAAAAGGCGGTGGGATGAGAGGCCCTCAGAAAGACTCTGGAAGGGGTCAGATCCTCATTTCTTTGCAGCCAGCCTTTACCACACACCCTTCTGGAAATGGTCCTGTCAAGAACCGAAGCCTGGGTCCCCCTGGGTCACTGCTCTCTGTACCTGAACAGCACCCAGTTCAGTGGGTTCATGAGGAGGGTGCACACAAGTAAACTGAACGCCTTTTTAAAATGTATAAAGGTTTAAACATTTAAAAAGTAAGACCTCTCCAAACGGCATAGTTTCTGCAACTTAGCAGCAGAGAAACAAGAAAAGCCAGCTTCTCTATCTAATACATGAAATACTTGAAGCCGTATTTTTCTGTCTGTAGCAGTAGAAAAGAGCAAGAGTCCAGGAGCACCTTAAGGACTACTCAAATATGTGGCAGGGGAGGAGCTTTCGTGAGTCACGGCACACTTCTTCAGGTAGTCCTTCAAGCACAGCTCAGGGCAGCTTCCAGCGATATCTGAAGAAGTGAGCACTGACTCATGGAAGCTCCTAGTCTGCCAAATATTTCCTTAGTCCTTAAGGGGCTTCTGAAAGACTTGGTATAAGATGGCACCTCTTGTTGCAGCGGAACTCTTCCAGCTGTAGCCTAAGTTACTCTACCTAAAACTATTCATTGTCATGGAGCAAGAAAATATCAAGGCGTACTAGGAAGGTGTGTGTATAAAGTTAGCCTGGCTTCCCTCTGCTGTATACCCATATTACACTTTCTGCCTCTCAGTCCTAATGACCTAATCAAGTGTCGTCCCTGACGGAATCTTCCAGAGTCTTTCAGCACCCTCCCGATCCCGCCTCCCTCCCGTTTACCCAACTGGTTACAGGTACTCAAGATTAACCAATGACCACATTCTGGAGTCTGGCCTTGAAAAAGATCAGCATGTTATCTGCAGGGAGATGCAAATCACAAGCACCTGCAAGTCAGACCAGTCCACTTAATCATCACGTGAACCCTTGGGGGAAGAAGGGTGCTTTGCCTCACGAATCCATTAAACTGGTTGGGATTGTGGGCTTTGATCTTGACCGTAGTTCCATCCGAACAGAAGAATATTTACTCTATTTCTTTCCTTCCCTATATGAGAATGATCTCTCTCTCTCTCTCTCTCTCTCTTTCTCTGTGAAAGAAGCTAGAAGTATAAGAGAGACTACGGTGGAGACAGACAATGGCCTCACATCCAAACAAAAGCTGGAGAGTTCCTCAACAGGATCTCAAGATCATATTTCCTTCCCAGATGAGCTGGTTGAGAGTGAGTATCCTTTTAAAAAAAATTATTATTAAATTTCATTTTCAAAACATTATGAAAATATATAACAAAAACAGAACATTATTAAACACATTTAACACAACTAACACAACTACCCATTTGGACAGTTTCTATACATTTCTATAACATGTACACATAATTATCTGCTCCCAACCCAAATTGAGTTACATAAAGGTGAGTATATCCCAGTATTTATTCGGCATAGAATTTAATAGTTGAGGTGAATTTCCTAATATATATTCAGTAAAAGGAAGCCACTTAATCATTAAACCGGACCGATAGTTAGCACCGTCTGATGCCTTAATAGAGTCAGCTATCTTTTCCATAGCCAGTAATTCCCAGATTTTAGTGTACCACCTTGTTATTGAAATTGAAGCAGGGTCCTTCCAACTTGCAGCTATTACAGTTTTGGCTGCAGATAAAAGAAAAGAAATAAGCTCCCTGTATATTAGGGGGATTGCATTATCTCTCCATAAATCTAATAGAATTAATTCTGGAGCTTTGTCAATCTCATTCCCCGTAATATCTCTCACATGGCGCAACACTTCATTCCAAAAGTCAGGTACCATTTTGCACTCCCACCAACAATGTAGAAACGACCCCTGCATTCCGCAGTTCCTCCAACAAAAGGGAGGATAAGATGGAGAGATGTAATGTAATTTTTTTGGGGTGGTGTACCACCTCATTAGCAACTTGTAAGCCTGAAGACGGATGTTTAATGAGTTGGAAGAGAGGGTGGTGGAAGACCAAATCACAGCCCAGTCTTTTTCCAATAATGCAAGGGAACAGTCTGCTTGCCAGCTCTTTTGATAACTCATAGGGTGAAGAGAGTAAGATTCTATCAACAATTTATACAAAATGGAAATTCCTTTCTGAGTTGAGGTATGCTTTTTCCCCATTATCCGTTCAAACATAGTATGCATGCGTACTGATGCGTAGTGAAAAAGGGAGGCTAGTTGTGAGTACTTGAACCAGGGGAGAGTGAGTATCCTTCATGGTTATGTCCAGGGAACAGGCAAGGGATAATGGGGTAGTTTCTGGTTCAGTTCTGAGCAGCATTTCGTTTGGGACAGTCATATAGCCCACTTGGTAAGGAGGGAGGGAGGGAGGGAGGCCTTCTGGGGCCCTGAAATCTGGAGGCTCGAAAACGCCTTCTACTCTACAGGGGAGACAGCAATCGAGAGCCAGTTTGGTGTAGTGGTT
>NW_015191191.1:0-2570 GCF_001447785.1 Gekko japonicus | reverse complement strand
AGGACCAAAGCCAAATCCCAAGCCGGAATGGGTTCACGGCGAGGGGGGTACATACGTATGAGACCTTTACAGAACTTCTTTGTCTGTGGGTGAGAAAAAACTGAAAACCCATCTATGGATGGATGGTGTGCTGACACCGCAGCTAAATAAACTTTCGCAGAAGAGAAACTGAGTCCCATGTCCATTCTAGACAAAATAAAACCAAAAATTGACCTCAAATCAGACGGGGGAGGAGGCAATTTGAGAGAGACCAAATACTGCAGAAATTTGGTCCACTTCCCATCATACGAGGCTCTAGTGGAAGGTTTGCGACAATTGAGAAGAACTTCACCTATTCTGTCATGTATTACGGAAAGTGTATGCTCCACACTGTTAACTTGAAGCTCAGAGGATCATGATGTAGAATCTGGCCCCATTGGGCCAGAAGAAGATCTGGTACCCGAGGGAAGTGAATGAAGTGGCCCTTGGATAGGTGAAGTAGTCGAGGGAACCAATGTTGGCGAGGCCACCACGGGGTCACCAGGAGACAACGAGGTTTTTCCTGTTGGATCTTGATGAGGACCCGGTGAATGAGAGGAAGGGGAGGAAAGAGAAACACAAAGTGAGGTGTCCATGAGATCAATAGACCATCCCCCATGGACAGAGGGTCTATTCCTGCCCTTGAACAAAACAGGCGGCATTTCGCATTGTGGCGAGTCGCGAAGACATCTACTTCTGGATGACCCAGTCGGTTGAAAATCGGCCAAAGGTACTTCCAGTTGAGTTCCCACTCATGGTCCGTTGCTCCGCCTCTGTTTAATAAGTCTGCATGGACGTTCAGGATTCCTGGCAGATGGGCAGCCCGGATGACTGATTTCCATTGGAGGCAGTCCTCCCAGATGCTCAGGGCCAGCCGGCAAAGCGCTCTGGTTACCGTGCCTCCTTGACGATTGATGTAAGACATGGTGGTTGTGTTGTCTGTAAAAATCATGACTACATTCCCTGCTACCGCACATTGGAATGACCGAAGGGCATAATGTACCGCCAGAAACTCCAGGTAGTTGATATGGTGGTTTGTCAATTGAGAGTCCCATTGTGCCCCTGCACACATCCCTTTCATGGGAGCACCCCATCCCCATAGAGAGGCATCTGTGGTGATCGACACCGTCGTAGTAGGAAGTTGAAATGGAGCCCCTGCAAACAGATTGGTCTCGGATAGCCACCATCGAAGAGAGTGGAGGACATGAGGAGGAACCATCATGGGTAGGTCCGGAGGATGACTTTGGGGATGGAATTTCTTTAGGAACCACAGTTTTAACGGATGCATGCAGAGACATGCACACGTGAGCACCGAAGTGGTGGCTGCCATAAGTCCCAACAACCTTTGGATGCGGACTGCCGAGGTTTTGTTGGAGTGGAACAACAGTTGAATCTCGTAACGGAGAGATTCCGCTCTCTGACGGGGTAGGTAGGCCCCAGCGTCCAGAGAATCGATGACAGCCCCAATGAATTGTACTCGAGTCGCAGGATGAAGCATGGACTGGACTTCTGAAGGTTTACAAGAACACCCAAAGATGCCAGAGTCGAAAGAGTGAGGTCGATATGACGAATGAGGACTTCTTTGACTCCACAACCAGCAACCAATCGTGTATTTATGGGAATACCTGAATTCTCTGGAGACGTAGATGTGCCACTATGACAACCATCACCTTTGTAAAGACCCTAGGGGCGGTAGAAAGCCCAAAGGGAAGAGCTTTGAATTGGTAATGTGCCTCCCCGACAGTGAATCTGAGGAAGTGCCTGAGGGAGGGGTGAATTGACACATGGAAGTACGCATCCTTCAGATCTAAGGTGACCATCCAGGCTCCTGGTGACAGTAGTGGCAGGATGTTTTGGAGGGTGGTCATTCGAAATTTGAACTGGAACTGATTTAGATTTCTGAGGTCCATGATTAGACAGAGGCCTTCGTCCTTTTTTGGAACCGTGAAGTACGAGAATAAAAACCTTGATGGTGATCGGCTGCTGGAACAGGTTCTATGGCATCCTTTGCGGTAAGAGATTGAACTTCTTGAAGCAGAACTGGTGATGCTGGTGTTTGAACAAAGTGGGAGAAGTGAGGGATTTGAAAAAATTCTATGAGATACCCCTCCTTGATGACAGAATGAACCCAAGGGAAGAGCCTTGAATTGGTAATGTACCTCCCCTACAGTGAATCTGAGGAAGTGCCTGTGGGAGGGGTGAATTGACACATGGAAGTATGCATCCTTCAGGTCAAGGGTGACCATCCAGGCTCCTGGTGACAGTAGTGGCAGGATGTTTTGGAGGGTGGTCATTCGAAATTTTTTGTAAATGATGAACTGATTTAGATTTCTGAGGACGGTCTTTGTGACCATGATTGCCTAGACCATTGTTTAGGCTTATTGTATTTTGATGATGGGGAGATCCCCAGGCTACGAGACGTCTTAATGCTTTTGTCCAGTTCTTGGAGCACAGAATCAGTGGTAGAACTGAAAAAACCAGCACCCTCAAAGGGAAGATCCTCATAAGGGAGTGACGAAGAGTGAAGCCAAGCATGTCTACGCAAGGCAACT
>NW_015191190.1:0-2754 GCF_001447785.1 Gekko japonicus | reverse complement strand
AGTACGCGCACTTAACCACGACACCAAAATAAAATACAGAGATGAAGCTGTGTCAAAATGGCAAACAGAAAGTTTAAGTTCTGAAAGCACTGAGGAATTTGGGATCAGAAACCACCAACCAGGCAAAGTGCTGAATTTGAGAGGGCTGCCAACTCCGGTTGGGAAATTCTGGGGCACCAGGGAGAGCAGGGTTGGGAGCGGGGCCTCGGTGGGCGACAGCGCCACAGAGCCCCCTCTTTAAACCAGCCATCTCCTCCAAGGAAACGGAATTCCATAGTCTGGCGACCCTAACTCCATTGCTTTTCAATCTATATTTCAGTGTCTGTTTAAACAAAAATATAAAAAGAGTAGCACCATTGTTTTCGAAACATGTCATCCAAAAGACAGAGCCTCCAACAGGTGGTTCGGCTTTCCTTAACACCTGCTCCCAAATCAGGATGACTGTGGTCACAGAGTCCTTTGACAGGAATAACTCAGTTTGTTGGGTGATAGTGAGATACTGAAAAATGGTATTTAGCAGAGATAAAATAGTCCAGCAGAGCCAGAGTGAAATAATTCAGACTGGGAGTCCATGCGTCATTAAAATATAAAGTTTTTACTAAATTCTAGCATGGGGAAGGGTAACTGGGATGAAAAAATAACAACATACTTACTCTACAAAGACAAAACTAGAAGAGAGAGATTATGGCTACTTCGTCAGAACACCAAAAACAAAGACGGGGAAGAGAGCCATAAAATGGTAATACACCTTGACACTTTAGTCCCAATCAAATTCCTAGATCAGGGAGAAAATTCCCGGGCTTTCTACATCTAAAGAACATTGGTTACATGAGAAACATGTGACTTCCTGTGAGTAACATAAACAAACATTTAACCCCAGATATACTGAGTGTTTTCAACTTTTAATAACACTGGGGCAGTGGAGTAGAGTCTAGGATTGACAACTCCATGCTGAGAAATCCCTGGAGATTTGGGAGTAGAGCCCGGTGTTTGGGAGGGAAGAGAGCTCAGCCAGGAGGTGATACATAAAAACATAAAAATGTCAGAGAAGCCATGTTGGATCAGGCCAATGGCCCGTCCAGTCCAACACTCTGTGTCACACAGTGGCCAAAACCTAGGTGCCATCAGGAGGTCCAGCAGTGGGGTCATGTTGGAGTTTCAAGTTGCTTACACTTCAGTCATTACAGAGTTAAATGTTGTTTGTTGGCAAACAGGATGTTACGTTACATAATGTATTCTACAGCAGGAAACTTTGTGGGAGTTGTTTACCCTAATGAAGTGATCTGTAACCTTTGTATTGGTCAACTAACAACTTGTTTGTAGAAACGCTTTGATCTAGCATTCATGTATTCACAAGGTTTATGGCTCTTTGTGTGAACCGGAGAGGAAGCTCCCCTCTAGAAGCCAACACAGATAGAAAGATGTAGCTGTTAGCATTTAGTACTGAAAGTAACTGCAAGTATGTAACCTTTTCATTTTTTTCCTTTTATCCAAAGTACCTTACCCATGCTTTATTTTGTTTTGTAGTAAAGATATTTTTCTTTTACTAATGTGGCTCTTGTGTTTGCAATATGACCATCGATCTTGAATCTCAGAATCCCAACAGGCCAGAACTCCAGAATCCCTCCCACTGTTGTCCCCCAAGCACCAAGAAGACAGAGCATCACTGCCCCCAGACATACGAACATAAGGCTGTGATCACACACAGTAAATAATCCACTTCCAATCCACTTTCAAATTGGTTTTTGCCAGTACGCAAAGTAAGATCCAGTCGGAAAGTGTATTGAAGGTGGATTATTTAGTGTGCGCGATCGCAGCCAGAGAGAAAAGAATCCAGCAAAGTGTACTAATTCCAATAAAGAAAAAAAAACTGTAAAAAGAAATGTTGGAATTGCAAGTTGCTTACACTTCAGTCATTACAGAGTTAAATGTTGTTTGTTAGGAAACAGGATGTTACGTTACATAATGTATTCAACAGCGGAAAAGTTTGTGGGAGTTGTTTATCCTAATGAAGTGACCTGTAACCTTTGTATTGGTCAACTAACATCTTGTTTGTGGAAATGCTTTGATCTAGCAAACAAGTCCAAACCAACTCCAATAAAATTTCTGCACATCTCTAAAGTTTAACCATTTGATATTGTCTTTTCCTGTGAGACTTGAGCTGGGCTGAAGCTCCAGCCAGAGGGATGGAAGTCTTTTAGGTCTAAAGTCAAGATGGTGACTTTACAGGTCCTTCTGTTGCCGATGGGAGTTGCACTCCACCTTCAGGATCAGGCACAATTGGGTGGTGGTCTTAAAGTTGCCACCTCTGACTTCGGCAGTCCCTGGAGGCCTGGGGGTGGTCCTTGAGGAAGGTGGCCTTTGGGGAGGGGACTGAGCTCATTGGGGATCTGTTGTCACTCTAGGATTTCTGCTTATCCTAGACTTTATGGTATAGAGTCCGCCCCCTGAAACTGCCATTTCATTCAGGGGGAGCTTACCTCTATAGTATGGAGATCAGATGTAATTCCAGGAGGACTCCAGGCCCCACCTAGATGTTGGCAACTCTAACATAGACCCGGCCTCAGAGGTGGACATTCAGTATTGCCCCCTGGGCTGGGGGGGGGGAGGCTTGGGCCAGGACAGGAAGCAGCAGCCAGCCTCCGGGACAGAACTGACCTTACCAGAGTTTGCAGGTCTCCAAAAAGCCGAAATGTGCAAAGCATACACAGGGAAAATGGCAGATCCTGAAACCCAGACTGTTTCAAAAATGAC
>NW_015191189.1:0-2761 GCF_001447785.1 Gekko japonicus | reverse complement strand
GGAGTATGGTGCCCCAGAGTCAACCCTCTATGGAAGCCGCCTTCTCCAGGGGGACGGATCTTTGGAGTCTGAAGATGAGTTATAATTCCGGGAGATCTCCTGCTCCTCCCAGGTTTAGATCTCTTGCTCCTCCCAGGTTTTATGTCCTTGCTGAACAGGATTGCCAATCCCCAGGGGGAACCTGGAGACCTCCTGGAATCACCACGGACCTCCTGACGATTGAGATCAGTTCCCCAGGCATTATGCTCCCCACGCCCGTAGCCAGGATTTTTTAAATTCGGAGGGGGGGCCTTTAAATAAGTCAGGGGGGCACCCCGCACAGACACCCCCACAATTCCCCAAGGGAGTGCCACAAATGAAAAAAATGGAAGTCGGGGAGCCTGGACTAGATGGGAAGTTGGGGGGCTCGGTAGGAGGTCAGGGGGCCGGGTCCTGAGATGCCCCACTGTGGCTACAGGCCTGATGCTCCCTCCGCTCCTGTTTGAGAGCCACTTTGGCGTAGTGGTTAATAGTGAGGGCTGTCCGCTAGCTGCCATTCCTGTGTAGTCTACCCATCCCTGTTCCCGCTTGCTTGCAGCTCAGCAGCTTGCCGTAAACATGCCAGGGAGACCGTGGGAACCAGACGCCGTTATCAGTCTGGCCTTGTGAGGTAGGGAGGGCTTGGGGACCACATTTGGTGTGAATTTTTCTGCTCTCGGGAAACCCTGCGACTCTCCCGCTCCTTATGTAATCTCCCGCCGGGAGTCTTCCCGCCCGCGCACTCGAAGTTCATTTGCTTAGCTAATTGCCTTGCCCAGCTATATGTATTGGGATGTTCCCGCCTTCTAGTTATTCCTAACAATAATCCTGTGGACATGGTACCAGTCTTGTACACTAATAAAGCATAACACTTCTTAGGAAACGTGTGTGAAGAGTTACTTGCTGTGGAACCTGACAAGGGCTCTAATCTGGGAGAACCGGGTTTGATTCCCCACTCCTCCACTTGCACCTGGCTGGTGTGACCTTGGGTCAGTCCCAAGTTCTCTCAGAGCTGTTCTCTCAAGGGCAGTCCTCGAGAGAGCGCTCTCAGCCGCACCAGCCCCACCCACCTTACAGGGTGTCTGTGGTGGGGAAGGGAAGGGAAAGGAGTTTGTGAGCCCCTCTGAGACTCCTTCAGGTAGTGAAGGGCAGGGTATACATCCCATCTCTTCTCTTCTTTTCTCTTCTCCTCAAATCCCCCTTTCCCCAGGCTCCGGCCCCATGTCTCCAGGAATTTCCAAGCCCAGAGATGGCTGCCCAATTGCCAAACTCCTTGTCCCCAAACTCTGCTCTCCCCAGGTTCCGTTACAAAATCTCCAGGGATTTTCCGACCCAGAGTGGGCAACATTTTGACATTCTGCGTTTGGCATTTGATCTGGAGGGATACCCCAAAGAAAATTTCAGGAAGTCATTTTGATGACGTTTCAGTTGATCACAGGAAGGCAGGAACTATTCATTTTGTTTCTTGAAACAGCTATACGCCACCTTTCCTGGTGCTCACGGTGATTCTAGGGGGAAATCCCAGGGTTCTGTTTTGTTTTTTTGCCTCTTGTGCATTTGCTTTATGCTCCTGATGAATGCCCAGGGTTCCCGGTTCTGGGTTGGGAAATACCTAGAGATTGGGGTATGGATCTTTCATGGAAAAGGAGGAGGAGGAGGAGAGGAAGAAGGAGGGGAAGAAGGAGAGGAAGAAGAAGAAGAAGAAGAGGAGGAGGAGGAGGAGGAGGAGATTGGATTTATACCCCACCCTTCAGTCAGAGTCTCAGAGCGGCTTACAATCACCTTCCCTTCCCACACTCTGTGAGGTATGGGGGGCCCAAGAGAGCTCTTTTGAGGACTGCTCTTAAGAGAACAGCTCTGAGAGAACTTGTGACTGACCCACGGTCACCCAGCAGCTGCATGTGAAGAAGTGGGAATCAAACCCGGTTCTCCCAGACTAGAGTCCACGCTCAATAACCACTACACCAAACTGGCTCTCAGCACTCCAGAGCACACCATAGAGTTCACTTTCCAAAGCAGCCATTTTCTCCATGTGAATGGATCTCTGTCTCCTGGAGATTGGTTGAAGTCCCAAGAGATTTCCAGCCACCCCCTGGAGGCTAGGAACGCTATGAATGCCTAACCTGACAGCATTCACAGCTGGGCACACTGGGGCATAAAACTGCTCTATGAGCCAATTGGAATGTGAAGAACCTGTTCGAGAATCTTCCGTTTCCTCCCCCAGTTCACAACACCCCTTTGGATAATTCCCCGAAAAGGATTGTGTTCTCCTCCAGAATGGCAAAATTGCTGTCGGAACGATGAAGGGAAAAGAAGTACTGTTGGGTCGCCTGCCAGCCACCTCCCCAAACAGCAAACTGCAAATAAGGAATTGGCACCAATTCCACACCCCCCCGAAGTGGGCCGCACCAATTACCTCTTGCCCAATGGCTGGGCAGGCCCAGCAAGATAACAATCTCATTAGAGAGACGTGAGCTGGACAGATGGCAAACCGTCCCCTCGCACTGATTATTTAGGAGCAGCCGGGACACAAACCAGCGGGAAGACGATTTCAGCCCCGAGGTTTCGACAACACGGGCAGGCAAAAACATCCAAAATGGGAAACACCAGATGCTACCTTGCTCGGCACTGTCTCTCTGAGGTCTTCCTTCCCCCTAAAGTTGGGAAGACGGCATGACGTTAGGAAGAATCGAGGAAGAGGGTGGCCATTTCGGGGTCCCGTCGGAGGCATGTGGAGGCAATC
>NW_015191188.1:0-2631 GCF_001447785.1 Gekko japonicus | reverse complement strand
GCTTCTCTTATGTTCTTATGTTCTGCTAGATGAATCAAACATCCCAGTGCCCTGCCCCCCCAAACCCCGCCCTCCTCCGGCTCCATCCCCAAAATTTCCAGGTATTTCCCAACCCCGACCAGGCAGCCCTTGTCGCAAGGGACCCCCCGCTGGCCCCTCTGAAGCGAGGCTTAACGTTGGCAATCGCTCCTGGCCATCTAAGGGCAGCTGAAACCAGATCTACCAAAAGCCATAAAAGTCCATTTTCAAGAAAGAAAGGAGGCCTGTGATTTATTCTCCCGTCTCATAAATAACAGTGTTGGGTGAATTAAAGGATTAAGGAGACCTATTCCAGGGAAAATGGATGGGGGCCAAACCGAGGAACTGGCAGAGCAGGGATCTTTCTCGCAGGCTCGTTATTTATTCTGTGAACTGTGGCCGGTCAGGAGAAGGCAGGGCAGGAAGGGTTGCCTCAGTGCTTAGTTCTCGCGGCCCTTTCTTACACGCCCAGGGAGATCGCCACTTTGGGGGTCAAGAAGCCATTCCCCCCCCCCCAGGCCAGTTTGGTCAGGGATCCCGGAGATTTTTTGGTCTAGAGGAGTTAGCCGTGTTAAGTCTGTTGCTGGAAAATCGTTAAGAAGCCCTGTTAAATACTGAGTTCTGGACGCATTGCAGTGATCAGCTGTAGTTTATTTAGTGATTTCAGGAACACAACAAAGACACCCAGCAGTGGGCTGGTGGGCACTGGGTTGGCCCAACAGGATCCCACCTTTGTCGCCAGTGTTAAATACTGAGTTCTGGACACATTGCAGTGATCAGCTCTAGTTTATTTAGTGACACCCAGCATGGTTTGAGCCCTGCTTATAAAGAACTCGAACCGGGAGATGTCAGACTCCCGGTCTTCCGCGGTGACATCGAATACGTCGAAGTGTCCTGGAGAGGCAGCCATGGTCCCGGGAGCGATGCGATATGTGTGGCACTGGAGCTCAGTGCGCGGTGCGGGGCTGGTGGGCGCTGGGCTGGCTCAACAGGATCCCACCTTTGTCGCCAGTGTTAAATACTAAGTTCTGGACACATTGCAGTGATCAGCTCGTTTATTTAGTGATTTCAGGAACAGAAGGACACTCAGCAGGGTCTGAGCCCTGCTTATAACCCCACACACACCCAAGGACAGGCTATTTACATTACACTGCTTATCTATAGGTCAATTCCAGGATCCTGGTCAGCTATTGTTTTTGGGGAGCAAGCTCACCCAGTTCAAGGTCCACATTCAGGGATGGCTTCGGCTCAATACAGAACAAGCCCAGTAGAACCTTTAAGACTAACAAACTTTATTGTAGCATAAGCTTTTGAGAGACACAGCTCTCTTCATCAGATGCTATTTTGGAGGGGTTTTGTCATCTTCCAGGCATGGAGCAGGGGTCACTGTGTGTGTGTGTGGGGGGGGAGGTATTTCTGAATTTCCCACCTTGTGCAGAGGGTTGGACTAGATGACCCTGGAGGTCCCTTCCAACTCTATGATTCTATGATTTGGAATGCTGAGAGAGTGACAGAAGCCCGGTTCTCTCTTCCCTACAGTTTATTACAGGGCAAGAAAGGCAATTCTAATCTATGTTCGCATCAGCGTGGAGAGGAACTGGAAGCAGGGTCTAGGCTGGAGGGATTAATCTAGGGCAGGGGGTGGCCAAACTGCGGCTTGGGAGCCACACACGGCTCTTTCACACATATTGTGCGGCTCCTGGCAGGGCGGCTGGGGAAGCGAAGGGGAGTCCCTCCCTCCCATCCATCTATTTGCTTTCGTTGTTTCTCTCTCTCTCTTTCTTTCCACCTCTTTCCTTCTTTCCACCTCTCTCTTTCTCGCTCTCTGAGACAAATAAATATCGACCCCGGACACACGGGCCAGATAACGCGGGGGGATTTTGTGCGCATGCGCAGTTCCGGGGAGTAGCACTGCTTTCAGTTTCGTGTTTGTGCGCATGCGCTTACGAAAAACATCTGGTTTGCGACGGGACGTGGATGGGCGGCGGATGCCACGGGATACTAGCGCTCCCGTGATCAGATGCCCGCCTCTGCCCCGCGTTTTCCAGATACTAGTACCTTTTTACTGTGCGTCTTCGGTGGGATGCCACAGGTTGGCCATGGGTGCGCTACGCTTCCCAGATGTTGCGGTGTGATTGTGCCTCGAAAATCCGCCTGACATTCATGCCTTTCGTGCGGCAAATCCTCCGTGTGACCGGGGCCATCATTGGACAAATAAATGTCATTATCAATATCTGTCTCTACCCCTTTTGTTTTTATTTTTGGCAGTCTCGTTGAATGTTAATAAAAAGCAAATGTGCATGTTTTAAAAATAAAAACGTGTATGTAATATTTGTTCCTCTCTTGCAGCTCTCAAACGTCTGATGTTTATTCTATGTGGCTCTTACACTGAGCAAGTTTGGCCACCCCTGATCTAGAGGAAGGAGAACAACCCACCCACCTTGCCCACCGATCTGGCCCTCCCCCTCCCATGCTGGTAATTCCTATCCTGGCAACAATTTGGGCCGTCGCGATGGTTGCCAGCCTCCAGGTGGGGCCTGGGGAATCTCCCGCTATGATTAAAAGAAAGAGTCCAAATTTCAGACTGAAATTTAGACTCTTTCTTTTAATCAT
>NW_015191187.1:0-2747 GCF_001447785.1 Gekko japonicus | reverse complement strand
AATGACCCCTTCCCCCCTTAATAAGGGCTAAGTTTCCTTTCTCCATTCCTAACTTTTTCATTCCTCAGTCCTGACTGGTCTCTGGCAATTGTAATGATGAAAAACTGATATTGTTGATGATATGAAGTAATTTGGAGCAGGGGTGGAAGCATTGTGGGAAGCCATTGGAGGGAGGGGAGGAACTGGGAATGGGGTAGACAATTGATAGAATGAAATGTTTTATATGTTGTATTCCTGAGAAAATAAAATTTGTTTACCAAGAAAGTGCATTATCCAATGTGTGCGAAAAATTTGGGCCTTACTTTGCAGGATTAGCTTGAGGATAAAACAGGGGAAGGGAGAACCATATAGGTCAGGGGTGTCAAACATGCAGCATGCAAGCTGGATCAAGCCCTCAGAGGGCCCCAATCTGGCTCACAAGGACCTGGCTGCTTCCTGCTTTGTTTTCCAGTTCTGCTGCTGCTGCCACGTCACAACTTACTTTAGCAGACTCTCTCAACCACACAGGAGAGATAGATAGGCAAGCCTCTCCTGTGTGATTGAGAGAGTCTGGTAGAGAATGGGCTAAGTCTCCTCCCCCTCTCGGGGGGGGGGAACAGCCAGAGCTTGCTTCCTGCCCAGGCTGCAGGAGACAAAGTAAAGCCTTTCTTTCCTTCCACTGGCTGAGACTCCTCCCTGGAGGGATGGAATGAGGGAGAGCTTGCGTTGTGTCAGCTAATGCTGCCATGTGTTGGAATGTTCAGTCAAAGAGATGTGCTCGCTCGCCTTCCCCACTCCTTCTTCTTCGCTGGCGCTTATCTTGCAGGTGTCCTTGAGGCTAGAGACGCTTCTTCCCGAGCTTCCCGTTGGGAACCTAATGGCTGGGTGTTAGCCCATGCTTAATAGTGCTTGCTTATTGGCTTTGTAGTATCAGGGGGTCTCATTCAAAAGGGGTATATCCCAAAAGCCCCACGCCTCTCCCGCCATTCCTGACACAAGAGTTCATGGTGTCTCAAGTACTTTCTCTCTCAATAAACTGAATCTTCTGAAGACCTGGTGTTGAGTGTGATTGACTGGGAACCCTGACACTTTGCTGGGCTGCCTCAATGGAAAAAATACCAAGCACTTTTAAGGCCAACAAAGTTTTGTTCAAGGTATGAACTTTTGTGTGCCTTGCTACATCGTGTGTGTGTTTTGTGGGGTTCTTTATGCCAGTGCTCTCCTGGATGCAACTGGGTTCCCTCCCCATTTCATTCTATTCATGCCCTCATGATCCAGTCTTTCTCAGTCAGAAAGCAATGTGAACTATTTTAGAGAAGGAATAACAACAAGCCAGTGAGGTGGATTAGGCTGTCCAGACCCAAGTTCACCCAGCACATTTCCTTTGTAGGAAATTGTAGTTATTTCTCTGGGGAAGACTATAGTTTTGTAGACAAACACATGGCCCTCAGTCTGTGTCAGGATGCCTTCTCATGTTCTTGACCAGCACATGAAGCAACTTATATACAAAAGGTTGCAATGCCCAGCCACTTCATGTTTTCCCCTGGGTCCTAGGCTGAGCATGAGATTTCTGTGATGAAAGTCAATACATCAAAAGTAGGTTTGCAGCTTACAGATACACATTTGAACAGCATACTCAAGAGTGCTACAGCACTGACATTTTGATGCAATAATTCAGAGCAAGAGGTGTCAGTTATCAAAGACTGTTTAAATAGAGAAAATATTACAAGAATGCTACTGTTTTAAGCATGTTTTAAAGTTAAAAATAAATCTGTGTTTGTGTCCTTTTAAAAAACTTATATCTCCACTACCTGGGATTACATTTTATGACACACATGGCCTGTCCCAACAAGGTCTCATTTATTCCAGATCTGGCCCTAATAACAAATGAGTTTGACACCCATGATGTAGGTGGAGCTGGGCTCCTTGGTGGAAGGTGCCAGTTTGGTCCAGTGGTTAAGAATGTAGACTCTAATCTGGGAGAACCAGGTTTGATTCCCCACACCTCCACATGCAGCTACTGGTGTTACCTTGGGTCAGTCACAAGTTCTCTCAGAGCTTTTCTCTCAAGAGCAGTTCTCTCAGAGCTCTCTCAGCCCCACCAACCTCACAGTGTGTCTGTTGTGGGGAGAGGAAGGGAAGGAGATTGTAAGCCACTCTGAGACTCAGAGTGAAGGGCAGGGTATAAATTCAGTCTCCTCCTCCTCTTCCTCACTGGGGACATGGTGCAAGTGGGCAGGAGGTTTACACTTTCCCCTTGACAAGAAGTTGTTAGACAAATCTGGTTTTTATTAGTCCTGGAAGGAAAAAAGACAGGTGTTCTCTCTTCCCGTCTTTTTTCCTTTCTAGGGCTAAGGACAATATTTATGTTATTGACTTAAAACATTTTTGTGCAATATTTCCACCCAAATAGGTCTCCATATGTTGGGATGCTGGCTTTGATCCACAAAAACTTGTGGTAAAAGAGTTCAACTCTCTTTTCGCCACAGTGTAGTTCTGAACTAAATCAGGGCCCCGCACAGTTGCTATTACCCTAAAAAATGCCTGGGAAACCAACCGATGGATCTCTCACCATCTGGTGACCCCACTGTCATGGGGTCAAGATGTGAACAACAGAAAGATGAAAAACAAAATACTAATTGCCTATAAACTCCATAAAACTGGCTTGATTCTCACTGGCATAGTAGTTGATTTCTCAAAAAAACAGAGCTCCATCTAGTGGCAACATGATGTATTGTCCTGTATTAGTAGAAAAGAGCAAGAGTCCA
>NW_015191186.1:0-3144 GCF_001447785.1 Gekko japonicus | reverse complement strand
ACTACACCAAACTGGCTCTCACTAGAAGCCCTCCCACCATTGCTTCCCCCCACCCCCCAAGCACTAAGAATACAGAGCATCACTTGCCCCATACTGAGAGTTCCTATCTATACCTTGTGGCTAATAGCCACTGATGGACCTCTGCTCCATATGCTTATCCAATTCCCTCTTGAAGCTGTCCAGGCTTGTAGACGCCATCACCTCCTGTGGTAGTGAATTCCGTGTGTTCATCAGTCTTTGGGTGCTGTTTTCTACCTGGCTACTACCATTGCTGGCTGGAAGGAAAGAAGGAAGGAAGGAAAGAAAGAAAGAAATAGAATGTCCATATAACAATAAGTTTTAATTTGGGCAGGGGAGGAGAGAGTGCACGGAAGCGGCTGGAAATTCTACCCCTGTGGGTCATCCCTCTTTATTCCGCCCGCTTCTTTCTGACAGGACACTCGTCTGTGTAATTTAATAGCACAAATAATTTTTTTTGGGGGGGGTACAGTTCTCAGCTTTGAAATGTTTTTCCATGGGGGTTTGCAGCTTGCGGAGTGGAACAGCCGAGTTATGAAGAAAAATGGGCCCCATGTTTTATCCCTGCCTTTATTTGCCCATTCTTTTGCTACACTCATGATCAGCTCTTAGCAGGAGGGGGGGGGGGAGGTACTTTTTGGATTCAAGACAACATAAAACAGTGATATATATATATGAACGTGTGAAGCTCATGTAACTGGTTAAACTGTCTGTTGATGCCGAGGGGAGGGCTTTTTGTCAAGAGAGCCAGTTTGGTGTAGAGGTTCGGAGCACAGACTCCGATCTGGGAGAACTGAGTTTGATTCCCCATGTCCCCACATGCAGCTGCTGGTGTGACCTTGGGTCAGTCACAAGTTCTCCGAGAGCTGTTCTCTCAGGGGCAGTTCTTGAAAGAGCTCTCTCAGCCCCACCGACCTCACAGAGTGCCTGTCGTGGGGAGGGGAAGGGAGTGCAACCCACAAAGGACAGGCTCTAAAAAACTGCCAAGATTGCGACCAGTGTGCAGGATCAAATTAGCCAACCACAAAGAGAAAACCATGCAAATTTGCAAGGAAAGGCAGGAAATTTGCCTTGCTATGCAGCTGTGCTAGGGCATCAGTGAAAATACCATTTTTTTCCAATTTAGTGGCACAAGAGTAAAAAAAAGCCTTCCAGAGCTTCTGCCAGAGGACTCCTTCTCAATATAAATTGCAGCACTGCGCCAACTGTGGTAGAATTGCAGCATGCACGCGTACACACGTTGCCAATGATCTCTGCTTGCAATGCCAGTGTCAGTGGGTTCTACCATGCATTCTCTGCAACACAGCAGAGAATCCCCTAGAGCTTGGCTATATGGGAAATGGGGGCGTCACAGCTGCTTGTCAGTTTCAAAAAAAAGTCTGGGCAGTTTCAACATCAGTTTCCCTCTCCTTTGCGAATAGAAGGCACTTGTTGGATGCTACTGTGCAGGCAACTACATCATTTTTTCCCAAAAATCTTTGGGTGCTAACCCCACATGTCACAATTGACATTCCACCCTGATTTAGAAAAGTTTTTTTTTTTAATTGTAGCTGCAGAATAAATACACCGGACGAAAAAGAATGGTGCATAAGGCAGGCACAGAATCTGAAGTCAAGATCACAGTTTAACGGTTCCACAGGGCCTGCAAGATGGGGCTCTTCCACCAGGCGTTTGATTAAGGAGCCACACCATACACCGAGGAGTGTCCCTGTGCCCCGGTCTTGCCATCTTTGCTTCCAGCCTGTACCTGGGTCCTACCATTGTTTTCTTCAGCCTGTGCCCAGCAAGTCGTGGGAAATCGACGACTACAATTGAGGGACAGGGGAGGTCGAGGGTGGCGCAGCTGCTTGTGGGAAATCAGTCTATGTTTTAAATGATTGTCATTTGAAGACATTTATATATTTATTATATCTTTTAATTGTATTCTAATTGTGTTTTATGAATTGTTGTAAGCTGCCCAGAGCCCGCCTGGGCGGGGAGGGTGGGATATGAATTAAATTTAATTAAGTAATTAATTAATTAATTAAAGGCTTACCACTCTGCAAATATGCATGTGCTTGCGCACTTAACCACTGCACCAAACTGGCTGGCAAACTAGCTGGCACCCGCACTCTTAGGACTGCTGGGGGAAGGCAGACAAGATCCCTCCCTCTCTCAGGAGTGAATAGGAGTTGTGCAGAAACTGGAGACCCTGATCGTATTTAACGGTGCAGGGCAGCTTCGGGGGCCCACCATCCCTCTAAGCAGCTGGATTCTCTGTGTTCCCAGGATATTGCTTTAAATCTCAACTTCTCTCAGCCAGACCTGTAGGAATGGTGGTAAATGTTACAAGGAAATCTTACTGTTTGCCTCCTGTATCCTGGCAAAGGTCACTGGACTTAACGAGATTTCTTCTTGGCTCACTCAGACGATTCTGATTCCCTCCAGCATTAGCTACTAGTCTGAAAGAGGAAGAAGACAAGGAAACCCCAAACAGGCAGCCCAGGAAAACTCCTAGGTCAGCAGTATATAAATCTGCATGTAGTCCTAGAGGTAGGTTTTACCCGTAGCAGGAAAAACCCCTCCCCTTGGCCCCAATCCCCTGCTGTTGAGAAATGGAGGAGAAGAAAAATATTCAGAAAAGGCTTCCATAATAATGTTCTAGGAACTTCTCTATTATGTCTATGGTCCTTACCACTGGGATATGTGGAAATTCCTAGAGAGGCACCCAGAAGTGACATCATATCCTCCCCAAACTCCATTCTCCCTGTGTGTGTGTGTGTGTGTGTGTGTTAAATGCCATCAAGACGCTTCCAACGTCTGGTGACCTTATGAATTAATGTCCTCCAAAACATCCTATCCAAAATAGTTTTCCTCAGGTCTTGCAAACTGAGAGCCGTGGCTTCGTTGATAGAGTCAATATACCTCAAGTGAGGTCTTCCACTTTTCCCGCTGCCTTCAACTTTTCCCAACTTTATTGTCTCAGAATATATAAAAGCCATGTTGGATCAGGAACTCTTTGATCGGTCAGTGTTTTGGTGGACGGCCCTGTGTTTTTAGCTTTGCACGCTGCCGTGGTCCAGTATTGGCGTGGCGAGTGAATGAAGTGATTTGCAACGGAATGAGGCATAGCATTCAAACCGCAAA
>NW_015191185.1:0-2750 GCF_001447785.1 Gekko japonicus | reverse complement strand
GCAGGCTTTTTTCTATACCTATTTGCAGGCCTCTCATCCTGCCGGAGCTCTCAGGTACGTCACTCTGGAAGAGACGCTCTGGGGGGGCGGTCACATGGTGAAGCCCCCCTTCTTCACGCCGCCCTCTGCTTCGATCCTCATTCTGTTGGAGAACGAGGATGAAGCAGGAGGGTAAGAAGGCTTCCCCCCTCTCTCTCCCCCCTCTCATCCTCAGGCTAGCTCCCACCCCCCTTCACTCTAGCTGCTCGGAGCTAGAACGAAGGCCCCTACCCCCCGATGCTTCCTCCAGGCTGCTCCACGCAGCCGGGAGAAGGTCCCCACCCCTGTTGCTGCTTTCTCCCGGCTTTTCTCCTTTAGAGCCCTCCCCTGCCTTTCCCACCCCTTTTTTTGCAGGCCCACACGGTAGCGCGGGGCTCTGCAGAGCCCTTCCCGGCCTTTCTCACCCCCCTCTGATGCACGTTCTCTGATCCTCTCCATCTTGTGGCTTTTGTTGCTAATGTGTGACAGTTTGCATAAAGACTCACAAATATGAAAGAAACATGAGATAATTTATTAGTGATATTTCACCAAAAGGAAATACACACAGAGATCTCTGTATAAGATATGGTGAATCAAGCATTTTAAGAGTGTTCTGAAGCAGTCAGAACTTGCAAACAAGTTCCCTGGCATTGTTTACAGTTTGTTATAGCTAGTCATTATTTTCTAATATCTTAAGATTCCTTGTTATGTGGTGAGTGCACTAGGTACGTTGTTGTAGTGGTGGCCTTCACTTGTTCATTTATTGATGCAACCAGGATGGATTTTTATTCCCATAGGTTTTTGTTTTCTGTGAGCAAGGCGTCATGAGTTGTTTGAAGTGCATCAAAGCACCTTAACTCCTCAGGAGGGCCCCTGGTATTTTTGGCCGATGTGTGACACAGTGTGTTGAACTGTATGGGCCACCTGCCTGATCCAGCATGGCTTCTTATGTTCTTATGTCTGGCACAGTGATGCTCTGCATTCTTGGTGCTTTGGGAAGCAAGAGTGGGAGGGCTTCTGGATTTCAGGCCTTATGACACACTTCCGGTGATGTCAGGGGTGTGGCCTTTATGACACACTTCCGGTGATGGCAGGGTGTGTGGCCTTATGACACACTTCCGGTGATGTCAGGGGGTGTGGCATATGCTAATGAGTTATGCTAATGAGCTCTGGCAGCTCTTTTTCTACAAAAAGACCCCTGCCTATTTGTGCCTTTCCTAACCTATGGAATATATTTTTCTGAGCTTCTAGGATCATAGTTTTAAATAGTTTCCAAGCTTCCCCAATGGTTTTGACCCTTTCTACTTTTCCTTTCAGTTCATTTATAAAAATATTGAAAACTACCGGGCCCAGAACTGAGCCCTGTGGCACCCCACTCGACACTTCCCTCCAGTCAGATGAAATGCCATAACTACTCTTTGAGTGCGGTTCTTCAACCAGTTCCCTATCCAGTTAACTATCCCGGTGCACAGTGTTCTAGTTAACCCATCAGAACATCGTGGGGAACCTGGTAAAAAGCTTTACTGAAACCCAGGTAAACAAACATCAACATCATTCCCTCGATCCAGTAAGCCTGTCACTCGATCAAAGAAGGAAATTAGGTTGGTCTGGCAGGACTTGTTGGGGACAAATCTGTGCTGATTTCCCCAGACCACCAAGTTGTCCTTTAGATGAGACATCTATCCACATGTATGCACCCCACCTGCAGTTAGATCATAGGAGTTATTTTCCTTCAACTTTCCCTAAGGGGAAAGGCCCAGGGCATGGGTTATTTGGATTTAGTAGAGTAATGACACAGAGTGCAATCCTAAGCATGTGTACTCAGAAATAAATCCCATTAATTAAGAATATCTTAATAGGGCTCGAATGCATGTATGTGTATGTTCTTTTTTTATCACAAAACGAGGAAACCTGCAGGAGTCCTGGAATGTCCATGTGGGATCTGTGTGTTTACATTTGTATGCACGTAGAGTTCTGCAGAGTTTGAGATGAGAGGGCAAGGCAAGCGGGTGTGTAACCCTGCTCCATTCTACACAGGGAATGCCTGGGGAGGGGGGGCTCAACACTCCTCGGGTTGCCAACCTTCAGTTAGCACCTGGAGATCTCCTGCTATTACAATTCATCTCCAGAAATTATTTCCCCTGGATAAAATGGTGGACTCTATGACATTGTACCCCACTGAGGTCCCTAACCCCCTCTCCCCAGGCTTAGGGTTGCCAGGTCCCTACATGTTGCCAGTGGGAAGCTCCAGCCCACTGTCCAGAAGTCTTTCTGGAGATGACATCATCATGCAGGGCACGTTGTGAGGGAATGCTCTAGCATTTGAGAAAAAAACCTCTGTGGTTACCATACTACCCAGAGGTGACGTCATCATGCCGGGCATGTCAGCATGGATGGGGCTGCTTGGGGACGGGGCTCCCACGGCCGGCCAGCTGAGTGGCAGTGGATTGGGACCCGGGAAAGTGGGTAAATCCCCACCTGGTCAGGTGGGCAACCCTACCTAGGCTTTACTCCTCAGATCGACAGGTCTTTCCCCACCAGGACATAATGGAAGGCCTTGTCGGGCCCCAGTGATGTAATTCAGAGCCAGGTCACAGGAATAAGGAAGGAGACCCCAACCCCAGAGCTTCCCATCAGGAAGTGAAACGAAAAAGCCACTTGGAAATTCTCAGAGCCAGTGCCAGCACCAGCACCAGGTGGGGGCCTGCTGAGACCTTCTGCCCTGCCAGCCT
>NW_015191184.1:0-2860 GCF_001447785.1 Gekko japonicus | reverse complement strand
TTTTTCTACGAAACGACCCCTGGCTTCCAGTCTAGAATGTGTGCGGGGAGGGGGGTATCTTCTATACATACAAAGAACAATACACTAATCAGAACTATCTAAAATGCCAAGTAACAAAGCAGATCCAACCACTGCCAGGATTGAGCATCTGAGCTCACTAGACACAGGGCCAACGCATAGAAATCAAGAGAACCAAGCAGTACAGTTGTTCTTGGACGATACCATTTCAGGCTGCAGCAGTGTGTCGATGCTTGACTGCTACTTGGTAATACCAGAATGCAGGGTCCCTCTTGGCTTCCTCCCAGACAAGTAATTTCTATGTTTCTTTCCCTGTTTTATTCCTCAGGAATAATTCAGACAAGCAGCTCTCTATTTGCTGTTGGAAATGGTATGATCTGGGGGGGGGGATTACCCCAGGATTCTGCTGAGTCCCCTTAGATGCTACCTTGATCACTTTAGGGGCATTTCCACACATACTGAATAATGCACTTTCAACCCACTTTCAATGCACTCTGCAACTGGATTTTACTGTGTGAAATGGGGATATCCACTTGCAAACAATCACTGAAGTCAGGGCTTTTTTTGTAGAAAAAGCCCAGCAGGAACTCATTAGCACAATAGGTCACACCCAACAGCAGAAACTCATTAGCATATTAGGCCACACCCCTGACAGCACATCTCATTAGCATATTAGGCCACACCCCCATGTTACCAGAAGTGTGGTCATCCAGCCACACCCATCTTTTGCTTCTTATTCTGTTTACTTTGTTTATTGTCAAAACCCAGGGCTTTTTTGTTGCAGGAACTTCTTTGCATGTTAGGCCACACACCCCCAATGTAGCCAATCCTAATGAGTTTCTGCTGTTGGGTGTGACCTATCATGCTAATGAGTTCCTGCTGGGCGTGGCCAACAAAGGAGCCAGCCGGAACTCCGTTCCTGTGCGTTCCTGCCCAAAAATAGCCCTGACTGAAGTACCTTGAAAGTAGATTGGAAGTACATTATTCATTTTGTGTGAAACTGCTGTAGAGGTGTTTCTTATGGAAGGAAAGGGTGTGTTTTACAATGTTTTTGTCTGGAAACCTAAGCGAACACTTCCCTCTTTTAAAATTCACCGTTCCTAGCCTTTCAAAAATCAAGCAAAACCACCTCAGTTTATCATTGGGTTCTTGTCTCAGGAGCATACAGAGCACTCCAGAAGTCATGTTCACAATGGGTGCAAGGTCATGTGCATGTTCCCCTTTGAAGCGGGACCATCCAGGGGGTTTCCTGCACTCCATGAAGGGGAAAATCCTTGGGTGGAAGCAGCCCATGTTATTGAGCCACCCTTCAGGGACATCAGCCCCAAAGGACGTAGCCTGGTCCTCTTAGGGCTGCCATCTCCGGGTTGGGAAATACTGGGAGATGTTTTGGGCTGGAGCCTGGGGAAGGCGGGTTTTGGGGGAGGGGAGGGGCCTCAGCAGGGTACAATGCCACAGAGTCCACCCTCCGAAGCAGCCATTTTCTCCAGGGGAACTGATCTCAGTCATCTGAAGATCAATTGTAATAGCAGATCTCCAGGAGCCACTTGGAAATTGGGAACCCTAGTTATCCTGCTGTACCACTTCAGGGGGCAGGTGTGGAAATCTTCATCTCCAAGGGCGACACTTACGAGAATGGGGGGAATGGCCATTTTTGTGAGGGAAGGAGACGTCCATTCATTCAAGTTCTGTCTCGCTCAGTTCTACTCCCCTGCAGTCCCAGAGCAGCAGTGAATCCGGTCTCCTCTCTCAGGCAAGGAACACGTGGCCCTTTGATACACTGGCCAATAATCTAATCAGAGAAAATGCTGATGTGCCCTTTTATTTCTGCGCATTTCAGCTCTTGCTCAACTGACTGGAAAACATCCCAGGGCTTCAGTGCATTGCAAAATGTGCCGCTGTTTATGAGCCACGGTTCTGGCTGTTCTGTGTATCAAATGCAGATTTCCTGCACCAAAGCCAGCCTCCACACAGCCCCACCGACTTCCACAGAATCACTCACCCTGTGCTGCAAAGATACCGGAGCCTGTGCTGGAATAAAATCATGTCTAATATCACACATACACAGAGAGAGAGACAGAGACAAAAACACTAGGTAGTTCTAGAACAAAGTTCTAGGGCACTTTTAAGATCAACGTAGGCTGCGGTCACATGGAACATTAGCCACGCTAGAGAGTTGGAAGATAGGCAGAGTTTCCGGGCGCGATCTCACCGGCACATCTGGGAAGCATAGCGCTCCTGTGGCTCAACCGAGGCTTCCCGCCGAAGACACGGGGCAAGGGCGGTCGCCTGATCACGTTTCCGGTAGAATCCCGTGGCATCCGGCGCCCGCCCATGTCCCGTCGCAAAGAAGGATCCGCAGAATGCGCACAAGCACCCAACGGTGCAAGCGCATACTTCGGGTTTTTTAAAAAAACGTTTGCCATGGCATCGCCGCTTCTTTGCCACGCCGTCTGATCGGCACCACCACCGGAAGTCGGTAGGATGTGTGATCCCACGGCCGCACGGTAGTTCACTCCAGGGCAAACAGCCACGCCTCCCCCTCGTGATATCCGGCCCGTGTGACCGGGGCCAAAGTTTAATTCTGGGTATAAACTTCTTCAGATATGCAGGTAGTTCTGTTTCATTTCTGCCACATACAAAGTCTGAAGCAAAGGCTTTTTCTTCTCAGTCAGCTCATTACACCATCAACCTGTACGGGCAATGGCAGGAATATTAAACAAAAAGCCATTCCAAATACTTTTATTTCCAATTAAAGCTGAAACAGCAACCAGATTCACAGAGAACATTTCTCCCACCAATCCGACAAAACACGCTGATTGCTCCACATGGGAAGGCTGAC
>NW_015191183.1:0-2719 GCF_001447785.1 Gekko japonicus | reverse complement strand
GAAAGGCCGGCGGCAGCTTTTTGAAAGGAATGATGAACCTTATATACAAGAGTAGCGACCCTATGCTCCTTACGGAGGCCCGTTACAGTAAATAACGTGGATTACCGTATTCTAACCAGGATTCTCAACACTAGGCTTAAAAAGATCGCCCATCAATTAATTTCCCCTGGGCAGACTAGCGGAGTTGCAGGTCGCAAAATGATACACACGGTGTGCCTCTTCTGACAAGCCTTTTACGATGTTCGCGAGGAACGGAGAGAGCAGTGGCTCCTGCAGCTGGACCAGGAGAAAGCATTTGATCGGGTACTACATGACTATCTCTGGAAAACACTCTGGAAACACGGCATCCCGGAGCAATTTGTGGAATTCCTTAAGACCCTATATATGGGGGCACAGATTATTCCGTACATTAAGGGGATGTTGGGTTGTCCAATCCAGGTGACAAATGGAGTTTGACAAGGATGTCCCCTCAGTCCCTTGCTTTACGTCACGGCTCTCGAAACTTTATTAAGATCTGTAAGGGGCGACCAGAGTATTGTGGGTTTCCGATCCATTCGTCAACACGGCTATTGCCTCTCGGTCACCGCCCATGCTGACGACGTGTAGTTTTGGTTGAGAGATACGAATGACCTCTCTTGAGTTTGTGAACATCTAAGGGACTATGAGGAGGCTTCTGGATCTAGGATCAACGATAGAAAAAGCAAACTGTATATTCTGGAAGGGATGACAACTGTTATAAGGGCAAGACACCTACGTGAGCCCGGGAGAGCATCAGAGAACGTGGAAAAGGGAGTAGAGGAGACAGAGCTTGAAAGGGTGAAAATCCTCGGCGTGACCTTCTCTCTTCGAGAGACTGACTGGCAGGAGAACTGGATCCGTTGGGAACAGAGAGTTCTCGAAAGCTTGCAGAGATGGAAGGCTTGGAGTCTATCGACGGCCCAAAAAGTGCAATTCTTCACCACCTATTGCATCCCTGCAGGGAATTATCTGGCAGGAGTCTACCCGGCTTCGGAGTCCACCACTAAGGTTATCATGAAAGAGGTATTCCGATGGATTTTTGGTACCATCCATTTCCCCTTAGCGAGGCTGGTGGTCCAGAGAAAGGGAAGAGAAGGGGGTCTGGGTCTGATTGATGTGAGCTTATGGTTTCTGGTTGTATTTTTGAATCTCAACTGCAATCAAGGGTGTGCGATCACGGATCAGGATGGGGAGAGGAAGAAAGACTCTTACCCCTGGATCTCCTTTGCTGAGAGCTGGAGGTCAACGTGTTGGGGTCAGCGGTGGTGGAAAGATGGATCTCCCATACTGCGTCTGACGGCTGCTTGGAAGGCAGAGCTCCCAGAATTCCTCGTGGAGGTTGCTGAGGCAATAAAACAGTATAAGATTTCAGCATTGGCCATTCGGAGGGTGACCCAGAACGCCTTGGGTTCGACGGGAGGACTGTATTGGCATCTCTTTCAACAAGGGAGAATGGTGCCCTACGATGAGGGGAGGAGATTAAAGACACATCTGTCAAAGTACTTGCGGGAGCAACAGTTTCCAATTCCAACATTCATTGACAAGACCATCCCTTACGCACTCCGTGATCTCCGATGGTGTGCGTACCATCAAGTGCTCTATGTGGGAGTGAAGAAAATAGGAGTCTCGGAAGACCAGAGAAGATATGGGAGACTAGGATGCACAGATTCTGTCACGCCGGAGACCATTGCGCACGCAGTGAAGGAATGCTTACCGGTTAAGAGACTGTGGCGGGCTATAGCAAAGTCACTGAAATCGCTTTCTTTGGCTTCTCAAGATTGGGAGACCATCGTGTCGGGATTAGAACCACACAGCGGATTTGAGCAGCCGGAGCGGCCACACCCACGAACATCAGAGGTTCGGAAATAATCCACGGGTGCATTACCGGTCAAGAGGGCCCCTTGGGCTGTGGTGCGTTTGCTCAATCTGTCCTGAGGGAGATTTTTAGAGATAGGCAAAAGGAAGCCTATAAGAAGCGACCTGTGCCCCTTCAGGGGAGTGTGAACTATGTAGTGGGCTAAAAGTAGTACAGTGGTGTAATCGGTGGCGTTGGCTGGAGGAAACCAGCCCTCCTGTACCTTAAAGAGTGATAAGTGGTCTCCGGTGGATAGCAGAAATAGCAAAATAAGTAGAAATATTAGGAGAATGCAGATCTTGGGAAGTGGGAAGTTAGAACGTAGAGATAAGAAGTTTGAATTTCAGAAGTTTGAATTTTAGAGTTAAATATGAAGTTAATTTACAGAACGAGTAATAAACTTTAAAGTTTTACGGTTTCAAACTTTTCACGTTTAAAAGTTTTACAGTTTAAAAGTTAATTTGTAAGGTTTGCTGTTACTTAGTTTTAACGGGTTGTGATATTTGTTACATAACTTTAGGGATAACCTTACTGTATTTTATGTGTACTGTTCTTGTAATTTTATGTAATCTTATGTAATTTTATGTAATTTTCAGTATCTTTATGTAACTTTATGTAACTCAGAGATAAAACTGAAGTTTTTAAAGTTTTCCAAGTTTTACCAATTTGATAAGTATTTATAAGTTTGTATAAGTTTCTATAAGTCTTCAAAGTTTTATAAGTTCTATAAGTTTTATATGTCTTATTTGCAATTCATAATTTGACTATGTAAACAATTTGTATCTTTGTAATTTAGTAACGTTGTCGTTTTATGTAAAAAGGTTAATTTAAAAATAAAAATCTATT
>NW_015191182.1:0-2696 GCF_001447785.1 Gekko japonicus | reverse complement strand
TTGTTGTTTTTTTGGCCAGTGAGAGATGCACAGAGTGTCTTGCTGGTCAAGGGTCATGCAGCACCTCAAGGATGTGTTTAAAACCTCCCCAGAGGGTTTTACTCCTTTCATGAGGATTTCCAGAGAGCCAGGATGGCTGGCACTCTTATTCTTCACCAAGCAGAAGTCTCCTTTAAAACTCAAATCCAGCCTGTCACAGGGGCTCGAGTTCCAAAAAGCATGAACCTTCCAGGAGAATCCAGAAGACTTCCACCCCCATCTCCAGTTGTGTCTCCACCCCAAGGGGCTCATGGGTCCAAGTGATTTTTTATATATAGAAAGCTCTGGGGGAGTCTCAATGGTCCATTCACGGAGTCTTAGTGGTCCATTTGCAGACCTACAAATGTCCCAATGATAGGGCGTTTTCGGTGGTGGCTCCTACCTGGTGGAACGAGCTCCAAGAAGAGATCCGGGCCCTGTGGGACCTTGTGCAGTTCCGCAGGGCCTGTAAAACAGAGCTCTTCTGCCAGGCTTTTGTGTATGAGCTGCCACCACCACTATTCCATTACCGCTTCCGCCATCACCGCACTTTTACCCCCGTTTGAGCAGGTATCATCAGGGGTGTGAGATGTTCCTGGTGGATGACAGTGCTGCTGGGACGCATACTGTTGTTCCGTTATAAATAACTCCAGAACCCCATCTTGGAATTCACAATCTAAGTGACTTTTTGGAGCACTGATATTTTAGTGAGGAATTCACAATCTAAGTGACTTTTTGGAGCACTGATATTTTAGTGAATCGTATTATACTGTATTTTATACTGTTCTTTATATTGTTTTATTGTTTTAACCTTGGCATTTATGCCTCTTTGTGAGCCGCCCTGAGCCTTTGGGGAGGGCGGTATATAAATCCAAAAAATAAAATAAAATAAATAAATAAATAAGGCCTGTTTGATGGTGTCAGCTGAACTGTGTCCAGATCAGGGTGGTTTTTTTCCACCAAAAATTGTTCATGGATTTAAGGCACCTACAGTGTTCCCAAATCATTGCCTTGTCCTCTTGTGGCACTTCTGCAAAGATTTATCTTCTGCTAAAATCTCACACAGGTTCTGACCCTGGGCTATGATTCCAACATACCTTGTTAGGCGGAGGGTGTGGGAAGTGTCTGCTTTTCTATGAATCACTTCAGATTGAGCAGCATGACTGAAGCTGACAGCATGGTTCCCTCTTTTCCCCCCTACTGAGCAGAGCAGTTCACATCTTGAGTGGAATATAACTGTGGTAATCTTCAAATGAGCAATGGGAAGTGCAAGACCCTGCATGGCTCCAGATTGCTGATGAGCGGGAATTCCTGGGTTAATGAGTGGCTGCTCATGCACACAGCTTAGGGGGAACACTGGTTGACAGGATTCTTGGGGTTGTGAAGAATACACTGTGTAAATTCAACCCTTGCCTTCCTGGGTAGCAACCTCTTGCCAAGAAAAAAAACAAACAAAACCCGCCATTGGGTAAGATCATAAATACACCTTTAATTCAGGGTCATTCCCCAATAGTTTGAAAAAGGGGAAATTGAAGAAGACTTCACTTGACAGAGATAATTTGAACAACTGCAGAGCAATGCTCCCTCTAAGCTATGGAGTCTTGTGTGCAAAAATTCTACTTCGTGAGCTGCTGGCATTAAAGCTGTGAGCGAGCAATTTGGCTGCTGCATCAATTAGTTTGCTCTGGAGCCATCCTTCCTGAGCTGAGACAAAAATGTGTGCGCTGGAGGCTAAAAAAACTGTGAGCTGGCTCACACTAACTCAGCTTAGAGGGAACTCTGCTGCAGAGCATTGTTGAATCTGCTATTCTGAGACAACATGACTGGAAAAGGTTGCAATTCCAGGCTTACCGGAATGGAAGTTCTTCCCTTGACCATTTTTAATCTAGTTTCCAGCCCAGTTAAGGGACAAAGATCATTTTAATTGTGGTGGTGGAGTGAGCAAATGGATATGGAAACTTTCCCCTGCTGGTTGTGTCAGATCTGTCTACCTGTACAGTGGATCATGACATTAGTTAAGTTATTCTGAGCAAGGCTGTAGTGTGATCTGTACTTCTCTCACATTTGTATGTGTGTTACATGCCATCAAGTCACTTCTGACTTACCCAATGAATTAAAGTAAAGGTAAAGGTTCCCTTGCTTGAAAGGCAGTCGAGTCCGACTCTAGGGTTGCGGTGCTCATCTCCGTTTCAAAGCTAAAGAGCCAGCACTGTCCGAAGATGTTTCCATGGTCATGTGGCCAGCATGACTAAACACCGAGGTGAACGAAACACTGTTACCTTCCCACCGAAGTGGTCCCTATTTATCTACTTGCAATTTCTTGCTTTCAAACTGCTAGGTTGGCAGAAGCCGGAACTAGAGACGGGAGCTCACTCCATCATGTGGCACCTGGGTCTCGAACTGCTGATCTACTGACCTTCCACAGCCTGCAGTTCAGCATCTTAACCAATGAATTAATGACCTCCAAAATGCCTTATTATTAACAGCCTTGCTCAGGTCCTGCAAACTGAAGGATGAGGCTTTCTTTACTGAGTCAATCCATTTCATGTTGGGTCTTCCTCTTTTCCTGCTCCTTTCAACTTTATTGGCCCTTGCCGGCCTTTTCTTCATGAAAGACCAAAGAGTATTTCCTTCAAAGAAGCTGATTCAGTGGCTTGGGAACTGATTTGTGTGGTACC
>NW_015191181.1:0-2692 GCF_001447785.1 Gekko japonicus | reverse complement strand
TTAAAACATTGGGAGATAGGGCGTCCCCTTCCCCCCTCAGTTTATACGCTTATAGTAGGGGGACTTCACTTCTAGGCTTTAGTGTCTCATTTCAACAGCAACTCACTCATCAATCCTTGAATTGATCCACCAGGTCCTAAGACGACTCCTGGAATCATGCCAGGCAGAGAAAATCGCTAAACCTCCAAATGCTTTTCTCTGCCTGGCATGATTCCAGGTGGTCACTTCTAATCCAGTACTGGGAATCAGGGCAGAACCTTCAGGGCAGAGAGTGCCCCCCCATACCAGCTGCCGGCCGGAGGTAGGGCTCTCCAAAGCCCCCTGGCTAGAAGCCCATTGTCTATGGGCTCCATGGGGGAGCGTGCACAATCACGCTCCCTCCTAATTCCCAATTTATGGCACACGTCTCTCAGAGGAACCAAGAGACGCTGCCATCGTTTAAAACACCAAAACCAGAAGCTCGGCCACCTCAACTTTGCATGCAAAGTTGTGGCACCCAGCCGGGCATTTCTTAGGGGACTATGTGAGTCCATGAAGGGCCTCCATCTTCCTCAGCATAAGACCAGAGTCACCTAGGGATGACCTCCTTGTATGGAAGGAATTTTTGGATTCATACAAAGGGGTGTCTTTCTGGCGGGAAGACCTTCTGGTTGAAGTGGAGCTACAGGTTACGTCTGACACTGCAGGCTCCTCCGGTTTTGGAGTCTATTTCCATGGACACTTGGTGTGCTGAGGAATGGCCTGGGGAATGGTTTCAGGCAGGGTGGATCAAAGACCACAGCTTCCTGGAATTTTTCCGATTGTCATAGCAGTGTGGATTTGGTCAGCAGAGCTTGCTGACCATATTATCGACTTCTGGTGTGACAATATGTCCACAGTGTACGTGATTAACTCACTGATGTCCAAGTCTCCTAGGGTCATGGCCCTGGTCAGAGCCTTCACAGAATAATATTTTGTTCAAAGCCAGGCACGTCCCGGGGGTCAGTAATGGGGTCACTGACGCTCTCTCCCAAAAACAGATTGAGAGATTCTGCCAGCTGGATCTGGAAGCTGACCAGTTCCCAATTCAGATTCTGGTGGAGGTGTGGCAGATTGGTGAGCTGAAGCTGACAGGGCGATAAGTTTAGCTCTCGCCCCTTCCACCCGGAGAGCTTATAAGAGGGCAGGTAAGCAGTTTCTGTCCTTTAGGGAGGAAGTCAGTCTGAGACAGGTTTGTCCCATACCAGTGTCCCATTTGATGCAGTTTTGTGTGTCACTGAGAGGTAAGGGCCTGTCAGCGTGTTCCATTAGAGGCAAGCTGTCATCTCTCGCCTATGCCAGCAAGGCATCTGGCTTCGAGGAGAAGATGGGCAACTTTCATATTAGGAAGATGCTCAAAGGCTGGTCAAGGGAGGGTGGCAGGGTTATGGACACCAGGAAACCATTGACCCCAACAGTGCTGATGGGGCTCAAGGCACAGTGGCACACACTTTGCAGTGATGAATACAGGCTGCACTGTTCCACGCAGTGTCACTGGTCGCCTTTTGGGGGGCACTGCAGATCCGTGAGTTAGTGGCTGGCTCTTGCCTGGACACATTTGACCTAGCACTCAACCAGCATGATAGTCACATGCTGGACTCCAGAGTTAGGATCACGCTTCGGTGGTCAAAGACCAACCAACTTGGTAAGGGTTCTGTTATCAAGCTGGGCTGGTGTTCTGAGGTGGAGTTATGCCCCGTGCTGGCTCTGCACTAGTAGGCTATTTATTTTGGCATAAGGATGGCACTCTTTTCACTAAGTTTCAATTTTGGACCCTGACACAAAGCGCTGGTCTGGTTGGGATTAGGCGGGTTCCGGTTCGGAACCCACTAATTACAGATTGGGGCAGCTTCTACAGCGGCAGCCATGGGGTATTCCAATAGCAAGGTTCAGCAGATAGGTTGTTGGAAATTGCATTGTTACAGGGGATATGTGCGGGATTACAAAGTTTAATGTTATGTTATGTTATTAATGGAGTCCCTCTTACAGGTGCTGCAGACCGTGGGATGAGATGAAGAGTCACAGTCTGCGGCCACAGCATGGTCTTTTGGGCTGCTCACCAGGCCAGGAGGACACCCATCGGTTCTCAACTCGGCCTTAGTGAGTGGGCTGTTGTTGAATGGTTGGGAAGGAGAGGCATGAGATGGCCTGCACTCCTTCCCCTGTTATTCGAAGAGAGGTGGGTGCCTCCTCCACACTTCCTGGTTGTGCACCTAGGGGGTAAATACCTCGGTCTGATGAAGGGCAAGGCCCTAGTGTTACAAGCTGAGGCTGACCTTGCAATGAACAAGGTGGCCCGGTGTGCAGATAGTCTGGTCAGCTATTCTGGCTCGCCAGGTGTGGCGTAACTTGGGGGACCCCCAGTGTATAGACCGTGCTAGGCATAAAGCCAACTGTCAGATGAGAAAGCCTATGGAGGGTGATCTAGGACAATTTTTGCTGCACCCCGACATACGGGTTGAGTTCCAGGGCTGACAGGGTGCACCTATCAAACAAGGGCAATGGGTTACTTTTACAGGACGTGCAGAAAGGGCAGCCTTGGGCTGTTAGTGGGGAGCAAAGGTCAAAGCAGAGACTTGGCCTTGGCCATGGCAGGTTTGTGCAGGCAAGAAACTGGAACCGGTGAGCACCTTATGGCATCTTCACATTTGGGAACAGGGGGTCATCAGGAACT
>NW_015191180.1:0-2590 GCF_001447785.1 Gekko japonicus | reverse complement strand
GTAAGCTCCAGGTCTTGTTTTTACTGACTTTTCCAGGTACCGCTATAATTTCAGTCATGAGTGTCTGACCCACAAATCAGCAGTCAACAAGAGTTACAAAATAAATGCTTACTGTGTATTGCAGTCTGAAGTACTACAACACAATAAATCAATGTTCCTGCCACTTCTAGACTTACTAGAAGTCCACTTCTAGACTTACTAGAAGAAGAATTACAGAACACAAATCTAAATTGAAGGCTCAGAACTCATATACCCCACTGGTAATTTATTTTAAATAATCATAGTTATGATGGTTTTAATATATTTTATTAGAAATTGTACAGAGAATTCCTGGAGATAGGACTGACTTGAGACGATGACTCTTATAGAGAGTAATGCTTTGGATTCACCAGTTGAACAGTGTATTTCCGAATGGACTAAATGCTGAAATGGACCTTTCATGTTTTTTGTAAACTACTATGTGATGTTTCTTTAAGTGTACTAAAAAATCTGGACACACACGACCCAATCAGTTAAACAAGTATAAAGCCAACAGTCGTGATAGTCTGAGTTTACTGAGATCAGCGTCCTATCTGAATGTATTGTAAGTTACTACTATACTTGAGTTGATTTTTAAAATACTCTGTATCTTTTCATAACAAGAGGAACATTATTATATTGCAGATCTTTCATGACTTGTTGTAAAGCACTTTATGAACAAGAGAATTTTTGTACCACTCTATAAGTAAGACTGCATTTGGATTTCATACTGTTTTTCATTGTTTACATTGTATATATGCTAAAGAATTGTATTTTTGTACACTATAGAACATTTCCTGAGGAAGATCCAATTGAAACATTGTTATATAATCCGGAGACAACATTGATGATGTACCTTTGCACTGGGATTCTCTTATGATTTGTAGGAATTGATTTATTGTGTTGTACTGCTTCAGACTGTAATACATAGTAAGCATTTTCTTTGCAAGTCTTGTCGACTGCTTGATTTGAGGGTCAGACACTCATGACTGTTTTCTTTATACTTGTTCTCTGATTAGATTGTGTTTGTCCACATTTGACTTGTACCTCTATAGCTTCTCCATCTTTGACTGCAAATGATATAGTCAATCTGAGTACAATGTTACCCATCTGATGATGTTCATGTGTAGAGTTGCCTCTTAGGCTGTTGGAAGAGGGTGTTCGCTATGACCAGTGTGTTCTCTGACAAAACCCTGAACCTTTGCCCGGCTTCATTTTGCTTTCCAAGGCCAAACTTGTCTGTTATTCCGGTTACCTTTTGACTTCCTACTTTAGCATTCCAATCCCCTATAATTATGAGGACATCTTTTTTTGGTGTTCGTTGTATAAGGTGTTGTAGGTCTTCATAGAACTGGTCCACTTCAGCCTCTTCTGCATCTGTGGTTGGGGCATAGACTTGGATTACTGTGATGTTGAATGGTTTGCCTTGGATTTGGACCAACATCATTCTGTAGTTTTTGAGATTGTATCCCATTACTGCCTTTCGCAGTCTCTTGTTGACTATAAAGGCCACACCATTTTTTCTACGTGATTCTTGACCACAGTAGTAGATATAATGGTCTTCTGAGTTAATTTCGCCCATTCCTGTCCACTTTAGTTCACTGATTCCCAAGATGTCAATGTTCAATCTTACCATCTCATTTTTGACCACATCCAACTAACCTTGATTCATAGATCTTACATTCCAGGTTCCTATACAGTATTGTTCCTTGTAGCATCAGACTTTCCTTTCACCATCAGACAGATCCACAGCTGAGCATCCTTTTAGCTTTGACCCAGCCACTTCACTCTTTGTGAGGTTACTTTTACTTGCACTTTGCTCTTTCTCAGTAGCATACTGGACACCTTCCAACTTGAGGGGATTGACTTCCAGCATCATATCTTTTAGCCTTTTGTTATATATATACATAGACCTTTATTGGCATAACACAGCAGCAATAAGGAAGATAATGGGACATATTGATAGATCAAAACAAGTTACACCAGCAACAGGCCATTTTTTAAACTTCACAGAAATAATAAACTCAGTTAGTAATATAGCAATCCCAATAACACAAAGAAAATTAAGACTTGTACACCCTTACCCTTAACTTCCAAACATAGGCTAAGAATTCAGCAACAGACAGGGTAGTTGCCGGGTACTTATTGGACAATAGAATTTTAAGATCATTATCAGTAGAATTCCTTGTGGGAGGTAAGTGGGGACTAATCAAATAGCTGTGCATGGTAGAATAATGGGGACAATATAGCACGATGTGAGCAACTGAATCTGGTTCACTATAGAGCAGGGGTCTTTTTGTAGAAAAAGAGCTGCCAGAGCTCATTAGCATAACTCATTAGCATAACTTATTTGCATAGGCCACACCCCCTGACATCACCGGAAGTGAGCAATTTGGCTACTGCATAAATTAGTTTGCTCTGGAGGCATCGTTCCTGAATTAAATATGTATGAACCAGAGGCTAAAAATTAAACTCCAGGCCCCCTCCCCCTCTTGCCCCCCAAGCCCCAAGAATGCATAGCATCACTGCCCCAGATAAAATAACATAAAAGAAGCCATGTTGGATAAGGCCA
>NW_015191179.1:0-2710 GCF_001447785.1 Gekko japonicus | reverse complement strand
CCTAAACCTACGTGAGCCTCTGGGTATCGACCTCACTCCTTAGGGTCTCCAGGTCCTCCTCAAATATTATGTCCTCCACCATCATTCGCATGGTCTCCTTGACGGGCCTCGTGCAAGACTGTGGAAGAATATTTTTATCTCTGATGAACTTGAACTTGCATGGCATGTGCTACCTACGTCTAGTATAATCACTATAATATTTGTGTGGCTTTGTGTTTAGTATGCCAAGAGATCCTCAGATTCCCTGGCAGCCACAGTCTAGCTCTTCTAGAGTCGTGCACCACTAGGGGTGGTTTGCCACTGCCTGCCTCTGCATCAGGACCCTGGTGTTCCTTGGAGGTTTCGCTTCCAAATACCAGCCAAGGCCGACCCTGCTTAGCTTCCGAGATCTGACAGGATCGGGCTACTTTTGGTTATCCAGGTCAGATTAAGAATTCAGGCACAGAGAAAACCAGCACAAATGCCCACTGAAACTCTGGCCTGGTGGTCTCACTGCAGCTGTGGGTGGCCGTGGCCACGGTGCTTGGCCGCTCAGCTCCTCAGCCGCCCTACGGTGTTCCGGGGACGAGATGGAATTGCCAGCATCTGCCTACCGCAGAGACCCCCCAGCCAAGAGGCAACCGCCTGGCAACATGTGCAGGAAGAAGGTGGTTGAGGCCCTGCTAGGCTGGTGGCCCCTGGCACTGGTGAGGAGTCCCGGGTGCGTTCTTCTCTTGGTTCCTCTGATGAGCCTTAATGTTCAATAATCTTAAAGCTACTTATGGTGATTCAGCCATTGTGTTTCGCTGCCCACTTCCTCAGGCACCTGATGGTCTTCTGGGGCTGGGCTTTAATTGCTGCCAGTGGTCTGCTGCAGCACCTCCCCAGCCAAGATGGTAATGCTGGGAGCTGTCTCTGGAGGCTTTTTTGCTGGAACCTGCAGGGTGTTGAATGCTGGTCTCACTGCGGTGCCGGGTGGACTTGGCTCGTTTATCTTGTTTCTCACTGAACCATTTCCGGCACGTTCTCGCTGCCTGCCTGTGCGGCTGACCTTTGCATTCTTCTCTCTTGGTTCCTCTGACCCCTGAACCTATGTGAGCCTCTGGGTATCGGCCTCACTCCCTGCTTTCCTTGGAAGGCTTATCTCACTCCTGAGGGTCTCCAGGTCCTTCTCAAATGTTATGTCCTCCATCATCATTCTCATCGCCTCCATAATGGGCCTCCTTGTTCAATAATCTTAAAGCTAATTGTGATTTAATAATTATGTTGCTACTCACCAGGAGGCCTGCTATAGTAGGGGAGGGCGTGTCAGAAATCTAGATGATGATGATGAGAAGGAGGAGGTGGAGGAAGTCAATAATAAGAATAATGTTGTCTGGCCAAATTTCCTCTGCTGAATAGCAGGCCCCGTTGCCCACTTAGGGGGATTTTGGGTATTGGTGAATGTTTTTTCCTCTTTCCACCCATGGAAATCTTCCATGTGATGCAAGCCACTGAACCGATGGCCATCAGACATGACGTGAATGGCAGCTCCGTGTTCAGAAACAGTCTGCCTTTGAGTGCCAGGAACTGGGGGGGTTAGGGCCAGGCAAGGGGGGGACTTTGCATGTCTTCTAAAATCAGCAGGGAGGCCCTTTTCCAGGGTGGAAGCTTGAGGAAAGGGGCCTTTAGTTTTTGCCAACAGAGAACTTGTGTCGCTAGTCTCCAAGGGGTGTGTCTGTATCTCCTGGCATTACAAGAACCAGTCTCTAGACGACAGAAATCAGTTCTCCTGGAGAAAAGAGCTGCCTAGGAGGAAGGCAGAATCCCCTTACCTTTAGTGGTCTCTGGGTCCTCCTCAAAGAAGATGTCCTCCACTATCCACCTCATGTTCTCCTTCACTGGCCTTCCGCAAAACTGTGGAAGGATATTTTTATCTCTGATGAACTTGAACTTGCATTGCATGTGCTACCGATGTCTTGGATGAGCCTTAATTTTTAATAATTTTAAAACCAATTATGATTATGTTGTTACTCGTGAGGAGGCATGCTGTAGCTGGGGAGGGTGAGTCAGAAATCTTAACGATGAGGAGGAGGGTGATTAGGAGGGTGATGATGTTGGTGGCAATAATAAGAGTAATGGTGCCTGGCCAAATTTCCTCCAACAAATAGGGGACCCCGTTGCCCACTTACCCGTGGCGTAGGGGGTTTGTATGTCTGCAGGGGGATATTGGGTACTGGTTAATGTTTTCTTTCTCTTTCCACCCATGGAAATCTTCCGTGTGATGCAAGCCACTGAACCGATGGCCATCAGTCATGACATTTATGGCAGCTCCGTGTTCAGAAACAGGCTGCCTTTGAGTGCCAGGAGCTGGGGGGTGAAGGACAGGCAAGGGGGGGACTTTGCATGTCTTCTAAAATCAGCAGGCAGGCCCTTTTCCAGGGAGGAAGCTTGAGGAAAGGGGCCTTTAGTTTTTGCCGACAGGGAACTTGGGTCGCCAGTCTCCAAGGGGTGTGTGTGTATCTCCTGGCATTACAAGAACCAGTCTCTAGACGACAGAAATCAGTTCTCCTGGAGAAAAGAGCTGCCTAGGAGGAAGGCAGAATCCCCTTACCTTTAGTGGGCTCCATGAACCAAAGCCACCAGAGGTTGTGGGCACCTGCGTTTTGGATCGATTGGACCACCTGTGATGGTCCTTCCTTCTTTGGAGCTATTGCCGTGGGGAAAGAACAGGGATGGCTCTCCTTTCTGT
>NW_015191178.1:0-6583 GCF_001447785.1 Gekko japonicus | reverse complement strand
ACATTACTACTGGGAATACCATTGCTATATATGAGGGAGGCACAATTTACCAAGAGAATAAGCAGTAGACCAAGAGAGCTGAGGATAGGAAACAGAAGCAGAGCTTCAGGAGGTGTACTGTAATGAAGAACATGCAAAGGACTGGAACTATGAAGGAATCCTCTCCAAGATTAATGTCCTCACCTTGGTGTCCCGCTACTACTTTCAGTATGTTTGTATGGGAAGGCACAAATGCCAATAGCAGATCCTTTTGAAAGTCAACAAAAATGGCAGTTCTGCTTTGGCTCATGACCCAACTGTTTAGGCTCTGTGATCTACCTGAGGGCCTGACCCATGAGTTTAAGACCAAAGATGAGAACATTCATTTGTTTGGTTTACTGGTATCCCATCAGTCGATTGGGCAGAGAACGATCTTTGCCAACACTTAGTATTTGAGAACTTAGGGAAGACAATGACTGACCCAGGTTTACAGGGTGGCTAGTTCACTACATAGAGTAATTCCTATAGATTTATTTGCTTATTTTTCAAATTTATATTCCGCCCTTCCCGCAAACAGGCTCAGGGTGGATCAGAACAATAAGTAGGCCATTCAGCATCATAAAAAGACAATAATGTATGTACACTTGTCAGACTCATCATATTCTAACTCATCAACGTTAGAAGGGGTTCACATACACTCAGGGTGGATCATTTACTCTTTTTATTGAATATGTGTGTGAGGTCCATGTTCCGCCTCAGGTGGCAACCCTCCGGTTGCCATTGTTGCTCACCAGGTTCTGCTTGAAGAAGCGTCCTGGGGGAGGGGTGAGACAAGAAGAAAGGAGGCAAAAGGAAACCTCAGACAGGCAGGGGATCAGGTTAGGTTCACCTGGGATATCCCTCTGTCTGCACAGACCAAACCTTCAGCCAGTCAGGCTATGGGGATGTGGGTCTCTCTGAGCTTCAGGTACTTTCCCCAGTCTCATCTGTGTCTCGTCCTCCTCGATCTCCAGCCTCTCTTTCCTCTTATACCCAGCACCCTCTCTTGTAACAGCCCCGTCCTTCCCTGCTTAGCCCCGCCCCTCTTTATAACATTCCACGCTGACTGCTCTGGCAGGGCGGCTCCTCCTTCCTGCTGTCGATCTCTGTGTGCGGACGCTGCTTTCTGCTCTGCAGGCTGAATTCCACTCCTCCCCCCCTCGTCTCCTCTTTCCGTTTCATTTCCTCTTCGTGGTCCTCTGGTATGTCTTCTTGCCCGACCCCCGAGCTCTGTGCAGCTTCTTTCTTCCTCCCGTGGCTGCAACTCCCGTCGAACTGCCTCCACACTTGAGGCTGACAGTCTGCCTTCCCTTTTTGGTGAGTTAGCCTGTTTGGGGTTGTTCCCGGCCAGTCCCGGGAAGGCAGGAGGCGGCTGACTGGGACAATGTGCTTTGTGGTGAGCACTACCTTCCGGATGATGTGCGGCAACTCCAGGCGTCTGGTCGGGGAAGCGCTGGTAGCCCGTCGCAGCCAGCGCCGTTCCCCATCCCACGCATGCGCACAACTGTGCTACTGCCGGTTTGCTGCACAACATTTGATCAGCTGCCAGAGCATAGAGCCGTGGGGGCACGTCAGATTGCACTCCCGCGGTTCTTTTTGCTCCGGCTCTAATTTGCCTCCTTTTGGCAGTGGATCATCCCGCTCGTTTGACCGGGATCAAGGATGATCAGGGGCCTGGGGACCAAGCCCTACGAGAAAAGTAGGGTTGCCAAGTCTGGCCCACAAGCCGGCGGTGGACTTACAAGGAGGCTCGAAGAGAGGGGAGGGAAGAAGCGTGACGTTCCTATGCCCCCTCCAGGTGACGTACACGTCAGGGATGTCAGTGACGTGCCTACATCACCCGAAAGTGACATACACATATTGGTGACATCGTGGGGGCTACACTCTGTTTTGGGGGCAAAACTCTATGGTTTGAAGCTAATTCTACCATAGAGTTTTGTCCAGAGTGTCACCAGATGTTAGGCACTTTTATGTAGTGGCCCATCACTTGTGGCCCCTCATGGATCACTGCCTTGTCGTGGCGAGGGGGCTTGCGCAGTTCAATGAAGCTGTGGGCTATGCCGTGAAGGGCCACCCAAGACGGACAGGCCACAGCAGAGAACTCAGACCAAGCGTGATCCACCTGGAGAAGGAAATGGCAACCCACTCCAGTATTTTTGCCAAGAAAACCCCATGGACAGTATCAAAAGGCTAAAAGATATGACGCCGGAAGATGAGCCCCTCAGGTCGGAAGGTGTCCAATATGCTACTGAGGAAGAGCAGAGGACAAGTACAAGTAACCCCAGAAAGAGTGAAGCGGCTGGGCCAAAGCCGAAAGGACGCTCAGTTGTGGATGTGTCTGATGGTGAAAGGAAAGTCCGATGCTGCAAAGAACAATACTGCATAGGAACCTGGAATGTAAGATCTATGAATCAAGGTAAGCTTGACGTGGTCAAAAATGAGATGGCAAGACTGAACATCGATATCCTAGGAATCAGTGAACTAAAGTGGACAGGAATGGGCGAATTTAACTCAGAAGACCATTATATCTACTACTGTGGCCAGGAATCTCGTAGAAAAAATGGTGTGGCCTTTATAGTCAACAAGAGAGTGCAAAAGGCAGTACTGGGATACAATCTCAAAAATGACAGAATGATTTCTGTCCGATTCCAAGGCAAACCATTCAACATCACAGTAATTCAAGTGTATGCCCCAACCACTGATGCAGAAGAGGCTGAAGTGGACCGGTTCTATGAAGACCTACAACACCTCCTAGAACTAACACCAAAAAATGATGTCCTCATCATCATAGGGGACTGGAATGCTAAAGTAGGAAGTCAAAAGGTAACTGGAATAACAGACAAGTTTGGCCTTGGAAAGCAAAATGAAGCAGGGCAAAGGTTAACAGAGTTTTGTCAAGAGAACACACTGGTCATAGCGAACACCCTTTTCCAACAACCTAAGAGGCGACTCTACACATGGACATCACCAGATGGGCAACACCGAAATCAGATTGACTATATAATTTGCAGTCAAAGATGGAGAAGCTCTATCCAGTCAGTAAAAACAAGACCTGGAGCTGACTGTGGTTCAGATCATGAGCTACTCATTGCAAAATTCAGACTTAAACTGAAGAAAATTGGGAAAACCACGAGGCCATTCAGGTTTGACCTAGATCGCATCCCTGATGAATATACAGTAGAGGTGAAGAATAGATTCAAGGGTCTGGATTTGATAGATAGAGTGCCTGAAGAACTATGGACAGAGGTTCGTGACATCGTACAGGAGGCAGCAATCACCACCATCCCAAAGAAAAAGAAATGTAAGAAAGCAAAGTGGCTTTCTGATGAGGCTTTACAAATAGCAGAGGAAAGAAGGAAAGCGAAAGGCAAAGGCGAAAAGGAAAGATTTACCCAACTGAACGCAGATTTCCAGAGAACAGCAAGGAGAGATAAGGAGGCCTTCCTGAATGAACAGTGCAAAGTAATAGAAGAAAACAATAGAATGGGAAGGACTAGAGATCTCTTCAAGAAAATTGGAGAAATCAAGGGAGCGTTCCATGCAAAGCTGGCCATGATAAAGGACAAAAACGGTAGGGACCTAACAGAAGCAGAAGAGATTAGGAAAAGATGGCAAGAATACACAGAAGAACTATACAAGAAAGACCTCGATGTCCTTGACAACCACGACGGTATAATCACTGACCTCGAGCCAGACATCCTGGAATGTGAAGTTAAATGGGCCTTAGAAAGCATTACTAACAACAAAGCTAGTGGAGGTGATGGTATCCCAGCTGAGCTATTCAAAGTCTTAGAAGAGGATGCTGTTAAAGTTCTGCACTCCATTTGCCAGCAAATTTGGAAAACGCAACAGTGGCCACAGGATTGGAAAAGGTCAGTATACATTCCAATCCCAAAGAAGGGCAATGCCAAGGAATGTTCAAACTATCGCACAATTGCACTCATATCACACGCTAGCAAGGTCATGCTCAAGATCCTACAAGCTAGGCTTCAACAGTACGTGGATAGAGAACTACCAGAAGTACAAGCTGGGTTTCGAAGAGGTAGAGGAACTAGAGATCAAATTGCCAACATTCGCTGGATTATGGAGAAAGCAAGAGAGTACCAGAAAAATATCTACTTCTGCTTCATTGACTATGCTAAAGCTTTTGACTGTGTGGATCACAACAAACTATGGCAGGGCCTTAAAGAGATGGGAGTACCAGACCACCTCACATGTCTCTTGAGAAACCTGTATAAGGGCCAAGAAGCGACAGTTAGAACCGGATATGGAACAACTGATTGGTTCAGCATAGGAAAAGGAGTACGACAAGGATGTATATTGTCGCCTTGCTTATTTAATATATATGCAGAGTACATCATGCGAAATGCTGGCCTGGATGAATCACAAGCGGGAATTAAGATTGCTGGGGAAAAGATCAACAACCTCAGATATGCAGACGATACCACTCTGATGGCAGAAAGTGAAGAGGACCTTAAGAGCCTCTTGCTCAGGGTAAAAGAGGAGAGCGCAAAAGTGGGCTTGAAGCTCAACATCAAAAAAACTAAGATCATGGCATCCGGCCCCATCACTCCTTGGCAAATAGAAGGGGAAGCTGTGGAAGTAGTGACAGACTTCACGTTCCTGGGATCCCAGATCACCGCAGACTGTGACAGCAGCCATGAAATTAAAAGATGCCTGCTCCTTGGGAGGAAAGCGATGGCGAACCTAAACAGCATGATAAAAAGTAGAGACATCACCCTGCCAACAAAAGTCCGCATGGTCAAAGCAATGGTATTCCCAGTAGTCATGTATGGCTGCGAGAGTTGGACTATAAGGAAGGCCGAGCGACGAAGAATAGATGCTTTTGAACTATGGTGCTGGAGAAGACTCTTGAGAGTCCCTTGGACTGCAAGAAGATCAAATCAGTCAATCCTAAAATAAATCAACCCTGACTGTTCCCTGGAAGGCCAGATACTGAAGCTGAAGCTCAAATACTTTGGCCACCAAATGAGAAGGGAGCACTCACTGGAGAAGACCCTGATGCTGGGAAAGATTGAAGGTCAAAGAAGATGGGGACGGCAAAGGATGAGATGGTTAGACAGTGTCATAGATGCAACGAACATGAAATTGAGCACACTTCAGAGGACGGCGGAAGACAGGAAGGCCTGGCATGATCTGGTCCATGGGGTCGCGAAGAGTCGGACTCGACTATGCGACTGAACCACAACAACAACAACAACAACAAAAGTGTAATGTAACACACCTTGGAAACTGCCATCTCTTTATGATAACCTCCCCAGTACGTTTCCACTTGTAGCTTAGTGTTTGTGTTTATGGGTGTTCCAATGAAATATGACAATTCATGCTTCCGAGTAAGAGGACTCTGGCTCATGAAAGCTTATGCCACTATAATGTGCCAGTCTCTGGAGTGCCATGGAATTCTTTATGTATATAAGCCATAATCATTTTTAATAAGCTTTGTGGGTTGAATAAAAGCCTTTTGAGGGCCCACACATTTAATATATGTTTGTAATTTGTTTTTATCTCTTTGTTAAAATGATTGAGTTGATAGGAATTTAGCTTTTGGTAGAAATTAAATTTGAAAATTTTCCTTTGTTGTGATTATCTGCCAGTAGTTCATTTTAATGAAATATTTGCTTTCCTAATAATGATTGATGAATCACGTGTTGTATAAACTACTATTTAAACAAAATGTGATTTTTAAAAAAGTCTCCTGTCTATATCAGCAAATTAAAGCAAATCATTACATATTTTCAAATGTACTCTCAGAGTGATTTAATTTTAACTACATAATTAAAATTAAGCATTTCTTTAAAATGAAAGAAGAGATGCCTTTATAAAAGCATGACAATGAAAACTAATGTATAAACCGAGAATAATAAAATAAGGAGAAGGGAGCACTCACTGGAGAAGACTCTGATGCTGGGAAAGATTGAAGGTCAAAGAAGACGGGGACGGCAAAGGATGAGATGGTTAGACAATGTCATAGATGCAACGAACATGAAATTGAGTCAACTTCAGATGACGGCGGAAGACAGGAAGGCCTTGTGTGATCTGGTCCATGGAGCCGCGAAGAGTTGAACTCGACTGTGTGACTAAACAAAAAAAAAAAAAGATGGGAAAATCTGAATCTTCCTACTCACAGTAGCCATCCACGCTTTAATGTGATCTTTTGCAAAACTTCTGAACAAAGGGAATTTGAGAAAGATTGGGAAAAGCCAGGGATATCCTAGGAGGGGCATGAATGTACCACAATGCTGTAGGGAAGCTGAAAAAAATCCCAATGGCATTGAACCCAGGTCAGCTAACCTAAATGGAAATAGCCTGACTATCACATTTGACATAGGCTAGGGACCCCAGAGCCAACCTGGTTAGCCTGTAATGTGTGGATCTGCCTTTCGGAACTCACGAGCTGAACTTAGGCAAGCTACTAGCCATGGTGATTAAAGTGAACCTCCACATTCTGCGGGAGTCAAACGATCCTGACTTGCTAAGATGATTTCAGATTCTAGCCACAAGAGATGGTCAGTGTTTGTGACAACAAAAGACAAATACCACAGAA
>NW_015191177.1:0-2805 GCF_001447785.1 Gekko japonicus | reverse complement strand
TTAGTCTTTAAGGTGGCACTGGACTCTTGTTTCTTTCTTTATTGCTGCCGCAATGGGTTAACATGGCTAGCCTTCTGGAATTCTGTTCCTAAATGCTTGTGAGCAGGGGTCATTTCCTAGAAAAAGAGGTGCAGGAGCTCCTTAGCATAACTAATTAGCATAACTCATTTGCATACGCCACACCCCCTGGCATCACCAGAAGTGTGTCAGAAGGCAACACCCACCGCTCAGGCTCCACTGGACTGTTTTGGACGGCTAGCTATGGGGGAGGGGGACAAGCAGATCTGTCCTCACAGAGGAGGGAGAGCTTGTACCTGAAAAAAACTTGGTCTTAAAGATGCCACTGGACTGTTTTGGATCGGGGAGGGGGGCTCTGCAACTTACCTGGATGCTTCTTGCTCTGACTGAGGGCTGTTGGGAGCAGGGGGTGGGGCTTGTTGCATGTGCCTGCCCCCTGGGCTCTTTACTGCCGGAGCTCTGCTCCTGTGCGCTCCTGCAGGAAATGACCCCTGCTGCTGAGTGTGCACATGCACCACCATTCATGTTTCCATTGATGCCATGGATGGCGAGAGAGCACACCACCTTTTCTGGCATCACAGACAAATTGCTCTCTTCTGGCTCAGATGGCTGATCTATGCTTGCACAGTCATTGTGGCTTTGTGCCTGCAGAGCAAACATCTGGATCTGGCCAGGTAGAGTGGATGGATCTAATTATGCCATCCCTCCTCCGTGCACTCGCATCCCTTGGCTGGGTAAGGATAACGGACTAATAATTTAGAATGTATATTCTAAAATACAGCAAATAAACAAAAGGGTTTCTCGTTTCAACACTCCCTTATTTTCCAGAACATCCCAGATTAGGATTGTGATGAGGTCCAGGTTTAAAAGAGCCTGCCACGAGGCTAAGGAAGATAACCTAACCAAATCTGATCCATTTTATCTATCCTACCTAAACTGTCTAAAATAGAGGAACCAAACAGGAAACCTACAAGGACTTGTGAGGGGCGTCTCATTTGCCCCCGTTTCCTATTTCCCAATGCTGAACATTCCTGTAGCCGCTCCCCTTTACCAGTTTCTTTATAGATCCAGGTGGGCAGCCGTGTTGATCTTAGGCAGGAGAACAAAGTTTGAGTCTGTAGTGTATCAAGTCCCGACAAGTCCGGACAAGTCCAGGGACAACCGTGAGCATCGCTCCTAGAGACAATGGACTATGAGGATCCTAGCCCGCTCCAATCAGGGGGCTAGGTTCCTGGCCGAGAAGCCAATGGAACTCTCGGCCACTGTAAATAACCTATTGGGAAGTGGGTGGGTGTTTTGGGTGGCGGTTTCTGAGGAAATATAAACTGGCCTGCGAGCCGGCCAAAGTGTCTTGTTCCTGACTGAATAAAGTACGCTTTGCTGAAATCACTCTCCATCTGCGTACTTTTCAGAGTCCAGTGGCATGTTTAAGACCAACAAAGTTTTATTCAAACTGTGAGCTCTTGTGAGTATCTGAAGAACTAAGCATACACACGAAAGCTCATTCCTTGAATAAAACTTTGTTGGTCTTAGAGGTGCCCCACTGGTCTCAAACTTTGTTCTCCTGCTTCTTTATATCCTTCCCATTCACTGGCCAACCTGTTTTTTATCTGCCCCGGGTCTTCACCTTTCCCTCCTTCTCTCCCCCAGTAGCCTCTTCCTGGGCAAATTCTGGTCAAGTTGAGCAGCGCTGGCTGCAGGGCCGGGCCAGGCCAGGATGCACAGTGGGAAGCTGCAAGGATTTGGGGGGGGGTACCTCACTTACCCCTGTATCCCCTCCCCAGGCTATGGCTGGGGTCACATGGCAGGGTTACCATGGTCTGGCCCCACCTCAGATTTCTAGGTTATTTTTTTTTATTGGAGACATTTGATCAGACATCCCGTCCTTAACCCGTAGTCACCCCGTGGAGGACTGATCAGACAGCAGCCATGGAGTGGGAGCTTTTCTTTATTATTTGTCCTTTGAGCATGCGCATAAGTGCTTATGGGAAGTATTGCTTCAAACTCCTGGCAGCCGGTGGCCAATGGGATTGCAGGATGAGGCTGCTGGGATTTGTAGTGCGGCTGTGAGGGCAGTGTTTTTTAAACTGTGCTTCTAAAAAATTAAAGGTTTCAAAAGTTACAAAGCTGGGGGGAGAGAATAGAGAAGCTTTATCCTGTATCCTGTGTGCTGATGTTTTTTTTATTTAAAAGCTTGAAGCAAAGCCGGAGTCATGGCATCATTCTCAGACTGCCTCCCCCCCACACTGAAAAAATGCAACTTTTCACTTAATCCCTTTCCCAACCATGTCTGCCGTAAAGCTCTAGGCAGAAAACAGCTAAAACACAGGGATCTTTCTTGGGAAGGTTTTATAAGGTTTTTAAAAGAAAAACACATGGGACGAAGATCTGCTTAAGGACAGACTGCGAAATGAATTTTTAAAATGGCACTGATGCAAGTGTGCTCTCTAGCTTCCGAAACCGCTTGATTTCACAAGAGAAAGTTCGGGCATCACTTCAGTCCATAAAGGTCTGCTTTTTTCCAGTGTTGGGAAAGTCAGCGGTGAGTACAGGTTGTCAGTGACTGCAGAATGGGAGACAGATGTCACTGCCTGAACTATCATTTTTAATCCATAATGGAGAAGCTACAAAATCAGGTCAAATAGCCCATCTGACCACAGCCTATTTCTGCTTTCCCTCCTCTGAGCAGCCCCAGTAATCTCACATTTCCCTGCTTCTTCTCTCCTTCCTACCCATCAACCAACATACCTTTTATCCAAAAGGTTTCCCTTACTCAAAAGCTAGTTG
>NW_015191176.1:0-3049 GCF_001447785.1 Gekko japonicus | reverse complement strand
TCTCCCGGAATTACAACTGATCCCCAGGCTGTGTAAATAGTTTATTTATTTAAAAACATTTACCGCACTTCTCCAGGAGACAATGGCTGTTCTGAATGGTGGACTGCGTGGCGCTATACCCTACCGAGGTCCCTCCGTTCCCTGAATCCCGCTCTCCCAGACTCCAGGCTCAGATCTCTGGCTATTTCCAACCCAGAGATGGCAACCCTGCCTAGAGACGACAACCCTAACAGTGGGCCAGGCGCTGTGAAGAAGCAACACCCTTGCCATCCGGAAAAATATGCAACCTAGATTGGAGGAATGAGTTGGAGGCGAGGGAAGGAAACTCAAAAGTTCTGGGGAAAGATACATCCAACCGCAGCGTAGGGGGAAATGAGGTGAGGTTTCTCGCTCTCCGTCTTGGTAGGCGGCTGTGGGTCACACGTTCTACCCAGGCAGACGTACTCAGAAGGGGTGGAAGCGGTCTGACTGAACCACGCTCGACGGCACTTTTCCAGGTGTTAAGTCCAGCGCTTAACAAATAGTCGGAGAGTGATTTCAGCAAAAACTCAAGTTTAATCTTCGACACGAACACTTCTCCAACACGGTACAACATCTGATAGCCCGAACAGCTTGTCCATTGTAGCTGCTCGGTATTTAAACATTCCCGGCTAATGTAGCCACACCTACTATACAGATATCAACCAATGCGGTTGAGCGTATAAGGTCCAATCAATGTCGTTCCCGCTTACAGACATTCAAACGTGATTGGACACGGTTGTCTTGGACTACAATCCCTGTCCAAGACGAAGCTTAACATTGCTTCCTTATGAGGTGTTTCACTTTACATCTAATGCATTCATGGCAGCATCTGAATACATTACACCAGGGCAGAAAATAATGACATTCAAATCACTTCCACGCCACTGAAAAGGTCTGACTGTTCCCTTTGTCCAGTTTCCATTCAAGGTTGGACCTTCCATCGCACAGTCTCCACGACAGATGATGGGACATTGCTGACCCCTGGTGGACATAGGGAAGACCAAACCGCCTGCCTGAGTAACAGGTTAAGTAGTACAACAAATGCAGTGTGGAACGATACAGTAAATAAGTTATGTATGCTGCCCGCCACAAGGCGCCGCAAGAAGTAGAGGAGCTTGGCTCCAAAAGGACAATAGGACCTCGGATCCTAGTCCTCTCCGTAGCCGGCCAATAGGCTCTTTGGCGGGAAATTCAAACCCTCCAATGGAGTGTATATAGTTGGCCTAGCAGGGCCGTTGTGTTGTTGTTAAGTACTCAATAAACGTGTGCAACCGCATGTCGTCGTCCGAGTCCTCCATGCGGTGAACCCAGTACTTTTCATAAGTGTCATTACCAATTTTTCTGAAGAAGTGTGCTTTGCACACAAAAGCTTATACTTTGAATAAAACTTTGTTGGTCTTAAAGGTGCCGCTGGACTCAAATTTTGATCTGCTGCTTTGAACCAACATGGGTACCTTACCAGTGCTCCCTCTAAGCTGTGGAGTCTTGTGAGCAAAAATCCTACTTTGTGAGCTACTGGCATTGGTGAGCGAGCGATTGGGCTCCTGCATAAATTAGTTCGTTCTGAGCGAAGACAAAAATGTGTGACCTGGAGGCTAGAAAACTGCGAGCCAGCTCACACTAACTCGGCTTAGAGGGAACACTGGGCGACCTCAACTTTTCAAAAATAGCCCTCCAGTGCCCTCTTGTGGTGGGAAGAGGGAAAATGTAGAGGAAACGGTGGAGGGCAAAAGTGCCCACGACAGTCCTGTGTGGACACGCCGTTGCCCCGCTGATGGCGGGGAAATGAAGAATCGTCTACTTGTCGATGCAGCCTTAATCTAATATTCCTCACAGGGTTGTAGTGAGGTTAAAGCAGGGGGGAACCTAGCCTGAAGCTCTTAGAGGATGGGATACCAGCACAGTGGGCAGGCAGTAGAAAGGAGGAGATGGTTAGTCCAGAGGAAACCCCCAAACAGAGGGTATCTATGAGCCAGTTTGGTGTAGTGGTTAAGATCACGGACTCGAATCTGGGAGAACCGGGTTCGATTCCCCACTCCTCCCCATGCAGCTGCTGGCGTGACCTTGGGTCGGTCACAAGTTCTCTCAGAGTTGGTCTCTCAAGAGCAGTCCTCGAAAGAGCTCTCTCAGTCCCATCGACCTCCCAGGGTGTCTGTTGTGGGGAGAGGAAGGGAAAGGAGATTGCAAACTGCTTTGAGACTCTGAGTGAAAGGCAGGGGTCATTTCCTGCAGGAGCGCACAGTAAAGAGGCCAGGGGGCGGGCACATGCAACAAGCCCCACCCCCTGCTCCCAGCAGCCCTCAGTCACAGCAAGAAGCAGCCAGGTAAGTTGTAGAGCTTCCCCCATCCCCCTGGTCCAAAACAATCCAGTGGCACCTTTCAGACCAGGTTTTATTCAGGTACAAGCTCTCCCTCCTCTGGGAGGACAGATCTGCACGTTTCCCCCCCACCCAATAGCTAGCAATCCAAAACAGCCCAGTGGAGCCTGACGGGTGGGTGTTGCCTTCTGACACACTTCCGGTGATGTCAGGGGGTGTAGCATATGCAAATAAGTTATGCTAATGCATTATGCTAATGAGCTCCTGCACCTCTTTTTCTACAAAATGACCCCTGGAAAGGTGACGTATAAATGCAATCTCTTCTTCTTCTGTTATTTAGGATCAATCAAAGTCACACAAGACAACATGTAAGCCTTTGAGCCGCCTTATTGACGATCCCAGGAGTTACGGGGAAATCAAAGAACCCGTTGCTTTTAAAATCCCTTGTAGGGTTGCCGCCTGCTGGATCAGAAATCTTGTATAACCAGTTCTGTTTGCCTCTTGGCTGTGTTCTTTATATTTTAAACTCAGTGGCTGGGCGCAGTGTAGCTATTGAGTTGCCTACATATTCAGATTAACAGCCTTGCTGCCTTTTGCCGGGAGAGATAATTGCAACCTGAGGTCATGGTGTTCTGGTGTAACTCTTTCTATCATTTGTCAGGCATCTAAGAGTGGGAAATGCTCCCCCTCCAAAAAAACATAATCACTGT
>NW_015191175.1:0-4004 GCF_001447785.1 Gekko japonicus | reverse complement strand
GGACGGCCATCTTTTGGGTATGTTGTTGGCTCTGTTCCCTCTAAGCTGAGTTACCACAAAAGATATTGCACAACAACTTGGTTAATATCAGTCCTCCTTAATTATACAAAAGTTTTAAGAGGGAGGACTCCTTTAAGTCTATTTTGAATCAGTGCTCAGCCTTCCTCCAACAGAGGTCCAGCTATCCTCCTGTTTCGTCGTCTTCCTCGGGGGAGTTCAACAGATCTTTCCAAGCACAAGGTTGCCAAATACCAAAATATTTCACCAAATTTTTCAAGGAACGCTGCAAAAAGTCTCTCTTAGTGAGCTCAAAGCTTCCTCCAAAGTGAAATGACAAGGGAGTCGTTACCGGCTAAATATCAGGAGACACTTCCTGACTGTAAGAGTGGTTGAGCAGTGGGACGGACTGCCTTGGGAGGTGGTGGAGGCTCCTTCGCTGGACGTTTTCAAGCGGAGGAGGCTGGACGACCATCTCTCTGGGATGTTGTAGGGCTGTCTTTCGGCTGTGCTCCTGCAGAGTGCAGGGGGTTGGACTAGATGACCTGCAAGGTCCCTTCCAGCTCTAACATTCTATGATTCTATGATTCTATGAATTGAAGTCTCTCTCCTCCAGGCTTTATTTGCACACCGCCAGGCGTTTCCCAGCCTAGAAGGTGGCAAGGGGGCTAGGAAGGACACCTGACAACCCTAGTTGCCATCTCCAGGTTAAGAAATTCCTGGAGCTGTGCAGGTGGAGCCTGGGGAGGGCAGAGACTTCAGTGAGCTACAATGCCACAGACAACATCCTGCCAAGCAGCCATTTGCTACAGAGGAACGGATCCCTTTTTTCCTTTCAAAAGATCAGTTGTCACTCCAGGCCCCACCTGGAGGCTGGCGACACGAAGAGGGACATTCTCGGAGTGACGAGATGTCTGCTCAGATATTATATCCCACTTTTACTGTGACTCAAGGCATCTTACAAAGCATACTGAAAATCATAATAAAGGTAAAGGTCTCCCTTGCTCGAAAGCCAGTCGAGTCCGACTCTAGGGTTGCGGTGCTCATCTCAGTTTCAAAGCTGAAGAGCCAGCGCTGTCCGAAGACGTTTCCGTGGTCATGTGGCCGGCATGACTAAACACCAAGGCGCACGGAACGCTGTTCCCTTCCCACCGAAGTGGTCCCTATTTATCTACTTGCAATGTCTTGCTTTCGAACTGCTCGGTTGGCAGGAGCTGGAACTAGAGACGGGAGCTCACTCCGTCATGCGGCACCCGGGTCTCAAACTGCTGAACGAATGACCTTCCACAGCCTGCAGTTCAGCGTCTTAACCAATTGAACCACCGCAGCTCTTGAAAAGCATAATAGGGGTGTGCAAAATTTTTTTATCTATTTGTTCATGCGCCATTATAGCCTACGGGTACCTGATAGGCTATTATGGGCCCGATAGGCTATAATGGAGAATTGATGCGGGAGTATTTGGGGCTCTGGGGGGCCCCCTGTTTTTTGAGGTAGAGGCACCAAATTTGCAACATAGCTGCTGGTGCCTCTCCACACACACACACACACACACACCAAGTTTCAAAAAGATTGGACCAGGGGGTCCAATTCTATGGGCCCGAGAATGAGGTCTGGTTCCTGGTGGAGAGCTGGGGAGACAGGCAAGTTCTCGCCGCTTTCTGCATCCTGAGTCTTTAAAGAGAAGAGAAGAAGATTCTAGAATCGTTGCAGTAGCAAAACACTCTTTAAAGAAGGCCAGGGGCCTCGTTTGGCCAAAGATCAAACAACTCAAATGGAGTCCCTCGGAATTTATAACATCACCGTAATTATAGATAGTTCGCAACCCCCCAAAGGGTGCCCCAGAACCCGCTACCCGAAATTTGCAGCCGGATGCCCTGGCAGGACCTTGAAGCCGCCCGCACTCGGTGGCGGCGCTCCAGTGGAATTCCTCTCCGGTTTCCAGACGCTGAGCAGAAAAGATTCGTTGTGTCTTCAGGGTTCTCTCCAGAGGGCTGGAAGCACCGCTGTTTACAAGGAGGACGAAAGACAAATCCAGCTTTTTTGGAACCGTGAAGGTCCATCTGATTATTTTTGAAGGCCGTTAAAGAAATGGTGCTGCGGTGGCTCAAGTGGTTAAGACGCTGAACTGCAGGCTGTGGAAGGTCGGTAGTTCGGCAGTTTGAGACCCAAGTGTGCCGCATGACGGAGTGAGCTCCCGTCTCTAGTTCCCTCTCCTGCCAACCGAGCAGTTCAAAAGCAAGAAACTGCAAGTAGATAAATAGGTACCGCTTCGGTGGGAAGGTAACAGCGTTCCGTGCGCCTTGGTGTTTAGTCATGCCGGCCACATGACCACGGAAACGTCTTCGGACAGCGCTGGCTCTTCGGCTTTGAAACGGAGATGAGCACCGCAACCCTAGGGTCGGACTCGACTGGCTTTCGAGCAAGGGAGACCTTTACCTTTACAGGAATGAAATGGTAAACCGTCTTGGGGGTGGTTCTGGTTCCAGTTAGGGTTGTCCTTTCGAGGCTGGAAAATACCTGGAGATTTGGGGGTTGGCGCCTGAGGAGAGTGGGGCTTGGGGAGGGGAGGGACTTGGGTGGGGTAGAATGCCGTCGAGTCTCGCCTTTCAAAGCAGCCACTTTCTCCAGGGGACCTGATCTCTGTCACCTGAAAATCAGTTGTCATCCCAAGAGATCTCCAGCCACCACCTGGATGTTGGCAACCCCTATGAACAGTGAATACTTTACTGCTGTGAATTAAGGATAACGTTGGAAAGAACTGTTGGGAAGGGGAGAAACACGAGTTTTTGAGTAGCCGGTGGATGATTGCCTGAAGCCTGAAAAAGCTGACAGCTTGTAAGGCATGATTCCATGTGCCATTTTGGGATTGTCTTTCCTAGACTCCTCCCTCCTCTCCAAAGAGCCACGACGTCATCGGTGTTGACCAACTGGCACCGATGTTTCAGCTGGCTGGCTGACTTGTGACTGCCCTGCAAAATTATTCCTTTCTGGGCAAAGGGGATCATAGAATAGAACCACAGAGAGTCGGAAGGGGCCATACAGAGGCCATCTAGTCCAACCCCCTGCCCCATGCAGGACCAGCCTAGAGCATTCCTGACAAATATTCGTCCACCCTCTTCTTGAAAGCTGCCAGTGAAGGAGAGCCAACCACCTCCCCAGGCAGCTGATTCCACTGTTATAGAACCACAGAATCATAGAGTCGGAAGGCGCCATACAGATGCCATCTAGTCCAACCCCCTGCCCAATGCAGGACCAGCCTAGAGCATCGCTGACCAATATTCGTCCGGCCTCTTCTTGAAAGCTGCCAGTGAAGGGGGCCCAACAACCTCCCTGGGCGGCTGATCCGACCTCTGAACCACTCTGACCTTGAAAAAGTTTTTCCTAATATCCAGCCCTGCGTGTAATTTAAACCCGTTGCTTCAGGTCCTCTCCTCTGCTGCCGACTGGAACGGCTCCTTGCCCTCCTCCAAATGACAGCCTTTCAGATATTTAAAGAGAGCGATCATGTCCCCCCTCAATCTCCTCTTCTCCAGACTAAACAGTCCTGAGGCTTTCAGCCTTTCCTCGTAGGGCTCGGTCTCCAGACCCCCGATCAACCTCGTCGCTCTCTTCTGCACCCTCTCGATTTGGCCCACATCCTTTTTGAAGGGAGACCTCCAGAACTGCACACAGTACGCCAGGTGCGGCCTGACCAAGGCAGTATACAGAGGGGCTGTGACCTCCTGAGGTTTCGATGCTACGGCCCTTTTAATAAAACCCAAGACTGAACTTGCCTTTTTTGCTACCGCATCACACTGACTGCTCATATGAAAGGATCCTTCATATGAAAGGTGTGTTTGTCTGGGAGGGGCCTTGGCTAAGCGGCAGAGCCTCTGCTTGGCATGCAGAAGGTCCCAAATTCAATCCCCAACATTGCTAGTTAAAAAGACCAGGTAGGAGATGACGTGAACGACCTCCACCTGAGACCCCACTGGCCTAAACAGACAATACTGACCTTGATGGACCAA
>NW_015191174.1:0-2756 GCF_001447785.1 Gekko japonicus | reverse complement strand
GTGAGGGTCCATCTAGTCCAGCCTCCCATTTCACTCCGTCAGATCCTCTGGAAGGCCAACAACAGGGCAGAGAGGCTGAGGCCTTCCTAAGAACATAAGAAGAGCCCTGGTGGATCAGACCAGTGGCCCATCTAGTCCAGCATCCTGTCCCACACTGTGGCCAACCAGTTCCTCTGGAGGGCCAGCAACAGGGCAGAGAGGCCGAGGCCTTCCCCTGATTAGAACCTAAGAAGAGCCCTGCTGGATTAAGCCAATAGTCCACCTAGTCTAGCATCCTGCCTCTCACAGTGGCCAACCAGTTCCTATGGATGGTCAACAACAGGGCAGAGAGGCTGAGGCCTTCCCCTGATAAGAACATAAGAAGAGTCCTGCTCGATCAGACCAATAGTCCATCAAGTTCAGCATCCTGTCTCACACAGTGGCCAACCAGTAGGGTTGCCAGCTCTGGGCCTGGAAATAACTGGATATATAGGGGGGTGGAGCCTAGGGAGGGTGGAGTTTGAAGAGGGGAGGAGCCTTATCAGGGTATGATACCACAGAGTCCACCCTCCAAAGCAGTCATTTTCTCCAGGGGAACTGATCTTGGTCATCTGAAGATCAATTGTAATCATGGGAGATCTCCAGGTGCCACCTGGCGGCTGGCAACCCTAACTAAGGGGGCTTCTAAACTTGACATCGATGAGGGCCTCAGCACGTGTGAACTGGCCAGTGCTGGGAGATATGAGAGGAGGTGTCTAAGGAGAGCAGATTTCAGGGAGGTTGTGAGGTCACTTCTGTGCGACACTCTAGACTGCCTCCCTTAGGCTCTATGGACTTTATGGTAAAGGCTATGAGAAATTCCTAGAAGTGTCCATTATTATTTTTTTGCCCAGCTCCTCAATTCTTCAGGGGTAGGAAATAGGAGCTGGAGGTGGGTTAATTCTCTGCCCTGGGTCAACAAATGCTCAATGGGACATCTAGAATCGGTCCTGTACAACAAAGCACCACAACGTCAGCAAATTATGGAAACAACTATAGTCTCCCTTCCCCCCACCAAAAATAAACCCCAAGGCCATAAGAAAGCATACTATGAAGTCATTCTGTATCAAAGGCAGACTGATTTTCTAACGCTCTAGGGGATTTCAGAGTGGGTCATTGCTAGGGTTGCCGGCTCTGAGCTGGGAAATACCTGGGGATTTTCTGGGTAGGGCCTGAGGAGGGTGGGGTTTGGGGAGCGGAAAGACCACCGCAGGGCATAGCGACACAGAGTCCACCCTCCAAGGCAGCCATTTTCTCCAGAGCAACTGGTCTTGGTCAGCTGGAGATGAATTGTTTTAGAGGAGGAGGAGGAGAAGAGGAGGAGGAGGAGACAGGATTTATACCCCGCCCTTCACTACCCGAAGGCGTCTCAGAGCAGCTTACAATCTCCTTTCCCTCCCCACAACAGACACCCTGTGAGGTCGGTGGGGCTGAGAGAGCTCTTTCGAGGGCCCCTCTTGAGAGAAGAGCTCTGAAAGGACTTGTGACTGGCCCAAGGTCACACCGGCAGCTGCGAGTGGAGGAGTGGTGAATCAAACCCGGTTCTCCTAGGCTAGAGACTGCGCGCCTAGCCACTACACCAAACTGGTAGATAGTTCCAGATGGTTAATGCGTTGGTCCACAGTAGAACAGCTAGATTCGAGTCCCGTAACACCTTAGAGACCAAGAAGATTTATGAGGTATAAGTTTTTTCAGGGTATGAGCTTTCAAGAATCTGACAAAGGGTGCTTTGACTCTCAACAGCTTTCCCCAGGAAATCTTGTTGGATCCTAATTTGCTACTGGATTCAAAAGAGGGTAGAGGATTTAAAAGGGGGGAAGGCTGCTTTGAGGCCTGAGATCTCATGAGAAAGCCTAAGGAGATGTCAGTCTTCATTTTGGATTGCCAAGGCGGCCTCCAATGGCAACGGGAAGGCCACCTGCCATGTGCCAAGGGTAGCATTGCCAGATCCCTCCTGGCAACCGACAGGGGATGGGGGGATTTACCAAGAGAAAGGCCCTGGCTACACTGTCGGTGTCGAACAGGAAGTGACATCATCATGCCAGTGACTTCCGGGTGACACTCTGATATTTGGGCAAAAACCCTATGGTAAAACCAGCTTCTGCCATAGAGTCTTTGCCCAAATACCGGCGTATCCTCCAGAAGTCACTGGTGTGATGACGTCACTTCCTCTGCAACACTGGCCTTCCTCTTTCTACTGGTAAGTCCCCCCTCCAGCCAGCTGATCAGCATCTTGGGGGAGGGCCTGGTGGTGGGGACCCCTGCCTCCACGGGGGGGGGGTCTGGCAACCCTAGCCAAGGGATATGGGAAGGACCTCTCTCCCAAGCATCAAGTTCACAAAAAGATCTTTCTTTATGTTACGTATTGTAATTACTTGTATAAGACCTGAGCTAGAATCTCACTCCTATCTAAGGCTGGTATCATGAACTGCACAGACCGATTGGCTACTCTGCGCAGTAGGCATATCAGAGTAGAAGAAAGGTTCTGGAGGGAGATGAATTCATTGGTCTTTATGGAAGCATTATGATTGGTTAATAATCTACTAGGGGGCATGGTTATACAATCCCGGAAAGTTTAAAAGAGAGCCTGTTGCTGTCCTGTGTGTGTTCGTTCCTGTCTTGTTCTAATAAAGCTGAATCACTTCTTAAGAGCTGCCTCAAGTCTCATACTTTACACTTTACCTCCTCGACACCTGGCACTTTTTCTTGCTACAATGGGAAAGTATTCCTTTATAAAC
>NW_015191173.1:0-3576 GCF_001447785.1 Gekko japonicus | reverse complement strand
CCCCCTTGCCCCACCGAAATCCGGTCTTCTCTGGAACTCCGTGCCGGCAATGAACTACCCATTATCTTTAAATGCATTTATAACTCAGGCACTTTGTAGAAGAGCTCTGAGTTTATGAGATTAAAAGATGTTTGGGAAGCGGAAGGCTTAGTGATTTATTGCTTTTGACAAGGTTTTTATAGGAGTGGACGTATAGCATCGGTCCCATTATGCTCTGTACATGACAAGCCATGTCAGAAGTGCCTGCCATTTGCAGAAAATGATGTGTTCCTTGTCTGAATTGCTTTTGGGAGACTGGATTCCGCACAGGGCTGTGGTGGATCAGAGCACAGAACGTTTTCCGAAGGGTATCGCTTGGTTGGGAGGGAGGTTTAGTCCAATCTCTTAAGAACATAAGAACGCAAGAGAAGCCAATGTTGGATCAGGTCAATGGCCCATCCAACACTCTGTGACACAGTGGCCAAAAATACCAGGTGCCATCAGGAGGTCCAGCAGTGGGGCCAGGACAGTAGGAGCCCCCCCACTGTTCCCCCCAGCATCAAAAATACAGTGCCCCAGCCTGAGAGTTCCTACCTATGCCTTGTGGCTAAGAGCCACTGATGGACCTCTGCTCCATATGCTTATCCAATCCCCTCTTGAAGCTGCCCATGCTTGTAGCCACCACCACCTCCTGTGGCAGTGAGTTCCATCTCATCAGACCTCAAAAGCTAAGCAGGGTGAATAGTTGGAAGGGAGACCACCAAACATCAAGGGGATGTGGTTCAGTGGCAGAGCCTCTGCTTGGCATGCAGAAGGTCCCAGGTTCAATCCCCAGCATCTCCAGTTAAAAGGACCGGGCAGCAGGTGATGTGAAAGACCTCTGCCTGAGACCCTGGAGAGCCATAGGGAGGGGCTGTATCTCAGTGGCAGAGTGTCTGCTTGGCATGCAGAAGGTCCCAGGTTCAATCCCCAGCATCTCCAGTTAAAAGGACCGGGCAGCAGGTGATGTGAAAGACCTCTGCCTGAGACCCTGGAGAGCTGCGGCCGGTCTGAGTAGACACTACTGACATTGATGGGCCTTGGTCTGATTCGGTATCAGGCAACTTTATGTGTTCATGTTCTCAAAGAAAGCCCTGCAGAGAACACAAGGCTTGATTGAGTAGCACAGCAGGGCTACCTTCTCCAGGGCTGGCGAGGAACTTGTAACAGGCTGACGAATCGCTGACAGGATTTTCCATCTTCCAGTTCAGCCAGACTCCTGGCTGCTTGGCCTTTTCTCTCCTCGCAGATGGCTTGTAGTCGAAGGGGGAAGAGGGGTTGATGGGAGCAGAAAAATCCACAACTCAGAGTGAAGCTTTGGAAGCCCAAATGCAGGCTCCTGCTGATTAGTGGAAGACAGGTCTCTCCGTGGCTACGAGGCATGGCGACTGAGGGGAACCTCCACCTTTGGGGACACTAATCCTTTGAATCCCAGAGCCAGGAGGCAACATCAGGGAAAGGTCTCGGCCTTTCTGCCCTGTTGTTGGCCCTCCAGAGGAGCTGGTTGGCTGCTGTGTGAGACGGGAGGCTGGACTAGAGAGACCCTCACTGGTCTGATCCAGCAGGGCTCTTCTGATGTTCCTATAGATAGATTAATGGAGGATAAGTCTATAAGTGGTTACTAGCCACTGTTGTTATATTTATAGAGGAGGGGTCTATCAGTAGCTACTAGCCCTGGTGACTGAGGGGAACCTCCACATTCAGAGGCACTGATCCTCTTAATCCCAGAGCCAGGAGGCAACATCAGGGGAAGGCCTCGGCCTCTGTGCCCTGTTGTTGGCCCTCCAGAGGAACTGGTTGGCTGCTGTGTGAGACAGGATGCTGGACTAGCTGGACCACTGGCCTGATCCAGCAGGGCTCTTCTGAAGTTCTTAGGAAGACCTCAGCCTCTCTGCCCTGTTGTTGGCTGCCCAATTTTCAGGCCTGTCTTGGCCTCTCTGGCCTGTTGTTGGCCCTCCAGAGGAAGTGGCTGGCCCCTGTGTGAGACAGGATGCTGGACTAGATGGACTATTGGTCTGATCCAGCAGGGCTCTTCTGGTGTTCTTATCAGGGGAAGGTAGGCCTGCCAAATCTTGCCAAATCGCGGTGGGGGATTGTAGCTCTTCACAGAATCCTTGCCGCAGGGATGGCGAGATGCGTTGCACTGCCGTCGCCAGGACATGACACTATGTGTCGCTCTGGCAATGGGGCTGTTTGGAGCCCCGTTGCCAGAGCAACGCGTAGCGTCAGATCCTGGTGACGGCGGGTGCAACACGTCTCGCTGTCCCCACAGCAAGGATTCTGTGAAGAGCTACAATCCCCCACTGCGACTTGGCAACTCTTGGGGAAGGCCTCGGCCTCTCTGCCCTGTTGGCCCTCCAGAGGAACTGGTTGGCCACTATGTGAGACAGGAGGCTGGACTAGATGGACCCTCACTGGTCTGATCCAGCAGGGCTCCTCTGATGGTCTTATCAGGGGAAGGCCTCAGCCTCTCTGCCCCGTTGTTGGCCCTCCAGAGGAACTGGCTGGCCCCTGTGTGAGAGACGGGAGGCTGGAACTGGTCTGATCCAGCAGGGCTCCTCTGATGGTCTTATCAGGGGAAGGCCTCAGCCTCTCTGCCCCGTTGTTGGCCCTCCAGAGGAACTGGCTGGCCCCTGTGTGAGACGGGATGCTGGACTAGATGGACCCTCCCTGGTCTGATCCAGCAGGGCCCTTCTGATGTTCTTCTCAGGGGAAGGCCTCAGTCTCTGTGCCCTGTTGTTGGCCCTCCAGAGGGACTGGTTGGCCCCTGTCTGAGACGGGAGGCTGGACTAGAGGGACCCTCCCTGGTCTGACCCAGCAGGGCTCTTTTGAAGTTCTTATCAGGGGAAGGCCTCGGCCTCTCTGCCCTGTTGTTGGCCCTCCAGAGGAACTTGCTGGCCCCTGTGTGAGACAGGAGGCTGGACGAGATGGGCCATTGTTCTGATCCAGCAAGGCTCTTCTGATGTTCTTACGTTCTTGTGACTTCTGTCTCACACTGCACATGCAGCCTGCTTTACATTCTGGAATGGAGTTAACTGACATGTACTGTTCTCTGACAACCAGAAGACCGCTTTGGAGGGTAGCTGACTGTGTTGTTTCTGCAGGAGAACAGCTCGATTAGAGTCCAGGAGCACCCGAGAGGCCAACAAGATATTCGGGGTAGGAGCTTTCAAGAATCAAAGCCCCTTTGTCAGAAATGAAGGGAGGTTTGACTCTCAAATGCTTATCCCCCCCCCCGAAATCTTGTTTGTCTCTAAGGTGCTAGTGCAGGGGTGTTGTCAAACATGCAGCCCAGGGGCCAGATCAGGCCCCCGGAGGGCTTTCATCAGGCCCGCAGTGGAACTGGCCATCTCGTGCTTCCAGTTCTGCTGCTGCGGCTGCATCATCGCTTGCTTCGCCAGACTCTCTCAGTCGCTCAGCCATTTCATGTTTTCCCCTGGGTCCTAGACTCAGAAGTCTGAGCATGAGATTTCTGTGGTGAATGTCAACAAATCAAAAGTAGGTTTGCAGCTCACAGAGCTAAATGTTATAAGCATATTTTTATTTTAAGTAAAACAA
>NW_015191172.1:0-2939 GCF_001447785.1 Gekko japonicus | reverse complement strand
TCTTGGGGGAAAATCCTATTAAGGCCATTCCCGTTGCAGAACATTTAAAACAACATTGTTTGAACAAACGTTTTCGAGGAAGGAAAGCCACTTCGATGGCTGCCGTGTGTGGACAGCATTATTATCGGCGTGTTCCCCACCAGGGCCAGAGTAAATGCTAGACTCGTTCACCCAGCAATCCTCACAAACAAAAGGACCTTTAACTCACATCCCAGGGGCAAACGTTATCCATGTGTTGTGGTGTCAGAGAAGAGACAGTCTACTCATGCCGCCGTTCATGGAGAGCCACCTTTGCAATTCATAAGAACATAAGGGAAGCCATGTTGGATCAGGCCAGCAGTCCATCTGATCCAACACTCTGTGTCACACAGTGGCCAAAACCCAGGTGCCATCAGGAGATCCACCAGCAGGGCCAGAACTCCAGAAGCCCTCCCAACTGTTGACCCCCCCCCAAGCACCAAGAAGACAGAGCATCACTTTTCCAAACATAGGAACATAAGAGAAGCCATGTTGGATCAGGCCAATGGCCCATCCAGTCCAACACTCTGTCACACAATGGCCAAAACCCAGGTGCCATCAGGAGGTCCACCAGCAGGGCCAGAACTCCAGAAGCCCTCCCACTGTTGCCCTCCAAGCATGAAGGATACAGAGTATCACTGCCCCAGACATAAGAACAGAAGAGAAGCCATGTTGGATCAGGCCAGTGGTCCATCCAGTCCAACACTCTGTCACACAATGGCCAAAACCCAGGTGCCATCAGGAGGTCCACCAGTGGGGCCAGAACTCCAGAAGCCCTCCCACTCTTGCCCCTCCAAGCCCCAAGAAGACAGAGCATCACTGCCCCAGACAGAGTGTTTCATCTATTCCTTGTGGCTAATAGCCACTGATGGAGCTCTGCTCCATATGTCTATCCAGTCCCCTCTTGAAGCTGTCTATGCTTGTAGCTGCCTCCACTGCAGCAGTGAATTCCACATGCTAATGACTCTTTGGGTGAAGGACTTCCTTTTATCAGTTCTAAGCCTACTGCTCATTCATTTCATTGAATGCCTACGAGTTCTGGTATTGTGAGAAAGGGAGAAAAGGACCTCTTTCTCTACCTTCTCTACCCCATGCATGATTTTGTAAACCTCTATCATGGCAGCCTCAGTAGTCGTTTCTCCAAGCTAAGAAAGCCCTAACCTCATTAAGCTTTCTTCATAGGGAAGGAGTTACCATCAACCAAAATAACCACATTTAGAGGGAGGCTTGCAGTAAACCCTATTGGCGAAGGGCCTTGCCCACTTTCCTGAAACACGGAGCCTGTGCCATTTTTAGGCTCGCCAGGCGCCCACTTATGGCAGGCAAACTCCCCAAAATCTTGGCCACTGCCCACCGCTGACATTCCACTGGCTGGGGGGAAGAAACAGCCTGGCCAAACGGGGCGTGCAATTACAATGTCACTGTACAATGATGTCACTTCCGGCGTGACCTGGAAGTGGCAGCATTGCGCCAGGGCAACCCTCACGAACTTGCCTTGAAACTCTATGGTTCCCCATAGAGCTTTGGGGAGAGTGCTAGAGCGCCATCCTGGTGTGATGCCACTGCTTCCGGATCACACTGGAAGGGATGTCATCATGCAGTGACGGCAGTCACTTCCACCTCTCCGCGGCAAGTACCCACTTTCCCCCATCTCCCACTGGTAGTCAGGCAGCCGTGCTGGGAATGCTGCTCCAAAGAGCCGCGTGTGGCTAAAGAGCCGCGTCTGTGCTGCTCCAAAGAGCCGCGTGTGGCTACTGAGTGTCACAGGTTGAAGACACCTTGTATTCCAACGGCATAGCCATACGTGGGCTTAAGCATATGATAAGCTGACTTGTGTCCTTTTGATGCCCTTTCATGGGAACCCAAAACCTGCCAACCTCACCCGGCCTAAGAGGGTGCCAGTCCTCAGGTGATCCGGCACAGTCTCCATGTGGAAGACTGTCAGGAGCGGTGTTACGATTTGAAAAGGGTGCCCCCATGTAGAAAACTCCCTGCCCGAACCTAGAGCAGCAGGACAAGAGATTGTGGTCCGTTCAAAAACTGTCGTCTGTAGTCAAATCCAGATTTGACCAGATCGGAACCCTAGTTCTGCGCCAGCGATGCCAACAGAACGTCCGAATGCTGCCCTGTCTCGTTCCCGGATCCCGCCCCAGCTCAGAAACCTTTTTTCTCTTCTTCATTATTGCTTCCCAAGATCTCTGCTAAGCTCCTAGTCTTCAAAACAGGCTCTGGAGATAAATCCCGGTTGGAATTAAGGTCCGGAAATAAGGTGGGGGAGGGGGACGTGTTGCGGATGAAAAGCCATCCGCAGCGAGGGCGAAGGCGGACTCTGCGGGGGCTTGTGCCCCGCTCCGGCTTGTTGAAGGCAAAGGCCTGGGGCTTCAAGGAGGGGTAGCCTCAGCAGGAGCCCACTCTAAATAGTCATCCAAAAAGCAGAGTGCTCCCCACCCCCACCCCAGAAAGGTTGAAAGAAAGAAAGATCTATAAGAATAGGCAAGTATAGTCAAGGGAGGGCTTTTCCACTGCAGAGCAGGGAGAGGGCTAGAGTCTAGTGCAAGGGTCCCCAACCTTTTTCTGAGCCCGCAAACACCTTTGGAATTCCAGTACAGCATGGTGGGGCACAACCCACAAAATGGCCACTGCAGGAGGCGGAGCTAGCCGCACAACAGCTGCTGCCACTTACCATCTGTGTTGTGGCGGCAGCTGCTGCCAAAGCAACGTTTTGAAACAATCTGCACAGCCAATCAAATCTCCAGTGGTGGGCACTGGGAAAGGTATCAGTGGGAACGTTGGAGACACCTTGGTCTAGTGTTATCTGGTATCACTAGTTGATAATCCCCATTTCTGAAAGCTGGTGAAGTATACACTCTTAACTAACGGAATCCACCAGTAATATTTTCTCTTTGAGGAGGACTGTGAGA
>NW_015191171.1:0-2731 GCF_001447785.1 Gekko japonicus | reverse complement strand
CGAGCAAGGGAACCTTTACCTTACACATTTCCAGGGAGAACATGCACATTAATTAGCCAGCCAAAACTTATAAATGGCCCTCTGTGGAACGCTGGGGTACTTTCCTATGTCTCAGAACTGTTTTAACTCTTGTCTGCTCTGCTGTTAATTCTCACTTATTGATGTATCTCTCTGCTTCAGGGCGGTACGGATCATTTGCTAAGCCCGTTAACGATCTGAAAGTTTGAAGGAAGATTATTATATCCACCGGCGCTTTTACTTTAACGATTTCACATCCACAGACAAACAGGGTCCGAAAGAACAGAAAATAATTTGTTCTTTTCTACCATCAGTGGGAAAAGTCTCAGGATTTCAGGAGCATCAGTAATTTTGAACGTTTTCACCCCATATAAATCCATTTATCTGATTAAGAGTGTTGGGAAAATGCGTCACAAAGTTTTCAGACAAATACTTGTTCTGTTCCCACAGAACAGTAGCAAACAATGCCCGAGGAAGCTTCCTCTAAAGAAATAAGTTTTTTTCTGTTGAAAGATTTGTGTATAATACAGATGGTTGAGTTTTTCTTTTGCATCAACTTTGAGCTCTAAAACTTCAGTCTTGAATCTTGCTTAAACTTACAACGTATAATCCCCAGATTTAAATATCCCAGAACTCTTCAAATGCCATTCATCTCCCATGACAAACAGCCGTTCCTCCATTATAAGGGGCCATTGTCAAAAGAAAAGTAAGATGTAAATCTTTTTTTATCATCAAACAGAATCGAGATACTTAGAGGCTCTAACTGGATCCTGATGGCAAATATGGGATTCTTCTTCACACCTCAATTAACTTTTTTTTCCTTTGGGGAGGCAATGTGATTCAGTGGTAGAGCAACTGCTTTGCGCCAGAATGATGCAAGTTCAATCCTTGATGACTCCAGTTAGAAGAAGCATGTAGTAGGTGACATGGAAAAGGTCTCTGCCAAGACCAGGCCCATAGTTACAGTGGGGCATCTTGGGGCCAGGCCCCCTCACTTACCACCCAAGAACCCTGACTTCCCATACAGCTGGTTTTATGTTATTTTATTTTTCATACGTGCCACGGCCTCGCCACGCTAAGCCATCACCCTGCCCTGCCTGCTGGTGCCCTTGCCTCTCACCTCTCTCTCTCTCATCGATTTTAAAAACTTTTACTTTCTTGTTGCTCCTGACACAGCGCGGGGGTGTGCGCGAAGCAGGCCCGTAGCCACAGTGGGGCATTTCGGAGACTGGCCCCCTGACTTCCTGCCAAACCCCCCGACTTCCATCCAGTTCCTGGCTCTCTGGACCGTCCAAAGGACTCCTGACTCTCTGGCCTGCCTGGAGGACTCCCCACCACCGCCTGTTCCCCAAGCGTGGCTTGCTTCCCCATTTAGGCAGGCAGAAAGCGAACACTGCAGAGGTGATTTTAAAAAAAATTATTCTAATTTTACATTTTATTTTGTGACATCAGTGCCCCCTGACTTATTTAAAGGCCCCCCCAAAGTCAAAAATCTTGGTTACGGCCTCAGCCAAGACCCTGGATAGCCACTGCCAGTTATAGTAGAAAGCGCTCACCTTGATAGACTGATAGGTCTGGTTCAGTATAAAGCAGATTCATGTGTTTGTGATTTCTAGAAACAAACATGGTTTCATTAGGAATCAAAAGTGACAATCTTTAAAATTCAATATCAAGTCATGTATGCTTCATCCCAATTAATGCCTGTGGGTCTAAAGTGGTGTGAGAATTTAACTGGATATTCTTCCCCAGGCTACTCCATTGGGCTGAATACATTTTCCTTCCCCACCCCCCCAGCAGAAAATAGGTTGAGCCATGAGGTCATAAGAAGTTCCCTGTTTGATCAGACCAGTGGTCCACCTAGTCCAATGTTCTGTTTCACACAGTGGTCATCCAGTTAACTTGGGAGGTCAACTATCAACGCATACGAGGCCAAGGCATTTCCTTGATGCTGCTTCCTTGTTAGCCAATTTGCTTTATCTACAGCAATTGGCAAAATTTAGATGGGTTCTTGCCAGCTATACCAAGGTCCAGCTCCCACCAAGGGTTACCAGTAGAAGGAGTCGAGGCTGGTGTTGTTCAAAATAACTGTCTTTTACTTAAGAAAATATAAATCACATACAAACAATACTGACACACTCACACATTCAATCAAGTTTCTTAGAAATACAGAATGATCAATAATCACTTTTGCATTAGCAGGTACGGGTGATGATGGGAGATACTCATCTGTCCTGAAGCTTTGTTCATTCCAATGAAGAATGGATGGGAAGAAAAGAATTCTAGGGAAGGTTAACACACAGCTAGAACCAGCCGGCATGTGTGGGTCTCTTGACTGCAGTTCAAGAGATCAAGTAGAGGCAAGGGTTTGGGTATAGGAAGCTGGACAAAAGGGGAGTTAAAGCAGACGGGGGGTGTAGGAGGGATTGCGGCTAGCAAGGTCCAGGCGACTGGTCCTTACCTTTTATAGCTGGATCTTCGGGTGGGTGGCAACTGTGCCAACCTGTGGACCCACCTACCTGTTAGTCCGTCCCAAAACTGATCCTATTGGTTGCGTGTAGTGAGGGGTGGCAACCTAGAGGGATGGGCAATATTGTAACTTAAGACTTAACTCAAAGTAGGGCATGTGGGCAAGTGTGAAACTTGGCGTCAAGGAACCTCCTTGAAGTGTAGATGAAGCTCGGCAGTTCCCTGGTCATCAAAGGGTCCTTCCAGC
>NW_015191170.1:0-2745 GCF_001447785.1 Gekko japonicus | reverse complement strand
TTTTTTCCCATTTGGTTCTTCCTTCTTATTGATCTCAATGAAGACTGAAGACTGGACAGTGACTTCACAGATAGCAGTAACTATTAATACACATGTAATTTGATATTTGGAGCTTATTATCTTCCAGATATTTTTGTACCACCCAGATAACACATGTGCTATTCTGAATGTCAAAGCTTTGAAAAACTGGGTATTTGTTCTCTCTTTTATATGGTTGTTGTTGAGGATTGCGAAAATATTTCAGTAAGCTATTGATTAATAAAATATATATAAACAATGCATTTTTTATTTAACACAATTTCTGGGAACATCAATATTGCCGGCTGAATAATTTTACTCACAATTCCCACTTTATTTTTCTGTTTCCCCATTAGAATCACCTGCATTTCCTACATACAGTCTAGTTTGTGTGTTTATTTTTATCTGGAAGAAAATGAGCCCACACTGGTAAGCAGGAGGGGGAGGGGGGGCAGGTGCAAGGGAGAGTAGTTTAGTTGACCTTTTAGATCCCCCTTTAGATAATATTTTTATGCCACTTTTCTCCCTAGTGGGAACACAAAGTGGCTTACAAAGCAGAAAAATCCAACTTAAATAAACAAGCAGGGCAACCTAACACCGCATCATGGATTCAATGAACCATCTGTTGCAAGGGCACAGGCTGTGAGCTGTGGTCTGTGAGCCAAAAGTACAGTTTCCAAATGGAGAAGGGGGGAAGTGTCCTGTCCCTTAAATAGAGGTTTCATGGGTAGATATGGGCAGGTGAAGATTTTCACGGCATGAAGTTAAATAACATCACCCAACAAGATCAAATTGATATTAAAGGGACAGCTAGAGGGACCATTTCAAAACTGGCAATCCTTGCCAAGACCAAGAGCTCTTCAGCACCTGCTGGCGAAGGGAGCTTTGACCCTTGAAGGCTTATAACCCTGAAACTCTTGCTGGTCTCTGAGGTGCTCTTGGACTCAATGCTAACTGTTTTACTGCAGACCAACAAGGCTGCCCTCTGGAACTCAGCTGATGCTCAAAGGTTTGTACTTCTGGCCACACCTAGGCACCTAGGCACAAAGTAAGTTTGTGCTTCTTGCCACACCTCTGGAAAGGAGACCGAAGCTCAGGTCAGGTTTTCTTCACTCCCAAGAATTCCCCTCCCATGCTAATATTTGACAGCCTGGCTGAGCCTGATGTCACACTTCCATCATCCTGCTAGATGCACACATCTCCTCCTCCTGCATTTAAAAAAAATATTTTCTGTGAAATGCTCGGTTCAGGAGAATGGTGTAAGCTGCTTTGGTCCTTCACTGGGGAGAAAGATAGGGTACAAAAGGAGTGAATCTCTCCTTATTAATAAAAGTGATTTGGGGGTGGCAAAGTTCTATTCACGTCAAAACCAGTTGGCTCCCTCAGCTGCCAATCAGAAAGCACTGCCTCCGTTGGCTGGCTGCGTTGCTGAGTCCCATCCATGGCAGTGACTGGTATGAAGGCCAGGAGCAGGGCAAAAGGCCAGAAAACTTAACAAATCTGTGGTGGCCGGGCGGCGGAGGGGTACACAGGGTACTCACGCTGATAACTGCCTGGGCAAGTTGACGAGTAACTGAGAAGCACCTTGGGGCCCACACCGCCCCCCGCTTTGGGGCCCCAAAGCCATATTGCTGCCTGCTGTCTGAGGGCGCTCACTGGGCTGCAGGGAGGTCGGGCCAGGTGGCTCAGAAGCCCCGCCGGAGGCCTGTGTGAGGGAGTGGAAGACAGCAGCAGCGGCGCCTCAGCCCAGAGGATGCCACTGCCTCTTCCCGCCTGGCCGCACTGCTGAGACGGCCCCCGGCCCGCTTCCACAACTGCCAAACTTGGAAATGGCGGCGGAAGTGGTGGTGGCTGCTGCTGTTGCAGGAGAATGCCCCACCACCGGCCACCCTGTTGTCCTCCAGCGCAGTGACTCTCCAGACACTCCATTATGGGCCCCCCACAGCCACCACAAGCCCTCACTACTGCAGAGGCACCACCACACCAACTGCCTCCCGCTCGCTGACCCCACAGGTGGGAAATGGGACGTGGGCGGTGGAGGGCCACGGCTCTAGTCCGAAGCAGCCGAGGATGAAGTGGCGGTGGGGCAGCAGCTGCCGCTGTTGCAGGATGCCGCCCCTTTGCCGGCTGCCCTATCATTCTCTGGCGAGGTGCCTCTGCTGGCCCCGCATCCACCACAAGCCCTCACCACTGCAGATGCACCGCTGCACCAACCACCTCCTGCTCGCCAACTCTGCGAGCAGGAACCGGGATGCGGCTGGCAGCAGGCCGCTGCTCTACCCACTGGTGGGCCTGGACGACCAGGACGCCACCACCCCTTCTTCTGGAGAGGTCGGGGTGGGGAGTGGCCGCAGCACCTAATGCCTGACCCCGGCTTTGGAGAGGGCCGACCCTGCATCCAATGGTGGCCTGGCCATGGCACTCAGCCAGAGCTGCGGGGGAGGGGGGGTGGCTGATGCAGGCTGCCGCACTCTCCCAGGCCCTCTTACTGGAGACCATTGCATTTCATTCAGCAACGGGCCTTATTCCTAGTAAGTACATAAATAAGTAATATTTTTCTCTAGGTGGAGAATGTGTTGCACCCAGTGGTTCCCTTTCGCTGTGAAGACTTTTTGTTTAGAGAAAGACTCCTGTTGTTGGACTGGAGCAAAGACAATAGGCGCAGCCATTGGTTGAAGAGAACCCTTTTATTGAGCCTGAGAACAATGTAAGCCATTTTGGGTCCTC
>NW_015191169.1:0-2885 GCF_001447785.1 Gekko japonicus | reverse complement strand
ACCCAAATGGGATTTAACACATACACAGATAGACACATTACTGAAACAGCACACACAACAGAAAGCTTTAGAGGCATTCTGTTTTGTCTTGATTTTGTCTTGCCTACCGTTTTTGCTCAGCAAGAGTCAGTACAACCTGTTTAAGGCTGCTATTACAAAAGAGCAACTAGAAGCAGCACAATCATATTCTAACAGAGGGCAATGAGTTTCCAGCCCCAAGTTCAGAGCTTACCTTGTTTTTATAATAGTTGGTATGGATTCTAGCTAGACTCTCGTACATTTCATCACAGGTCACGGGATCAGCAATCTACAAGAAAACAGATTCTTCCTGGAATGTCCATAACAAAATGTGCACCCAACAGAGATTGTTACTGATGTTTTAGACAAAGAAATTACCATATATATGCCAGTTCTGACCTACATACCTATTTATGTACCTACATACCCATTTTGACCCAAGTCAAAAATGAAGTCATCTAGTCTAACACATTACTCCAAAGAAGATTGTCAGTTAGTTCCCCATGGATCAGTCTACACAATCCCATGTACCACATATCATAAAAAGAGAGATGTACTGCCAGGAGGTGCTTGCATAGTACCTAGTTCCAGATGGTGCTAGCAAGTAAGTTTAACTACACACAACAGGAAAAGATAATAAAAACCCAAGGTCACTAGCCACACTCTATAAATACAGCAAATCAATAACTAAACCTCATCTTCTTTAATGGTCATAACTCCAATGTCTCTAGCTGTGGCTTAGATGCACCAGAGAAGTGGATAAAGCAGATCAGAGGGTCATATGCAGGCATGGAGACAGAATTAATGTCAAAGTAAAAAACTGTTTAACTTACGCATTAGTTTATAACTTAATATTATTGTTTTGGCTTCGAGTGACACAAAATGAATACTTAAAATAGAGACTTTTGTGACTAAGATGAATTTCTGGAGGAGAAACAGGATGTAATTACCAGAATGATCACTGGCTATGCAGGAATTCATTCCCTAAATAATGTCCTCTTGGAAAACAATCTTCTAGTGAGAAAATTATGCGTCAGAATATTATACAAGGACTCATCTTTCACAGCATCAGATATTGGCCAATGCTTACTTCAGGAAAATGGAGCAGACAGCCAGCACAATCTCCTTTACATATTTTTGTATTCATATTGAAAAATCCTTATAGTATTACAGTGATTAAAGGGGAAGCAGAAATGGTATTTCAAAAAAAGAAAAGAAAATACTGCATCACATCTCATCACACATGAATAAAACTGAAATTACACTTACTTTTTATAGCTCCAGTTCTGTTCTGTGTGCATTCCTCCTAAAATTTGGTGGTAAATTTCTCTTTATTGTATGTATGTTATACATACAAAATGATACCAGTGCTTAAGTATCAATTTATATGTTTTAAAACTACATAGTAACTTTGGGAAGTTAGTGTGGAAGTGAGTTTTTCTCAGCATGATAGAAAAGTGCCTTCTGAAATGCATGCAGAAGACTTTTCCAGTGACATAAGTAACAACCATTTTCTGCGCTACTCTCAGGACAATCAAAAGATGTTGGATCTTGTGTCATTAACACAAGTATACTTTCCCACAGAGTATACTTTCCCACAAAGAGTCCATTGCATGCTGATGTACTGTGACAATGGATACTCATATGCAGTCCCAGGACTGGGGAAAATACTCCTACTCTTAATGAGATAAGCAACCAAAGACATGTCTATCCAGCAAACTGTCCTTGGTCCAGGCTACATGCCATAGTACACAAAAGGTAACACAAAATGTATCCCCCACAGCTTTGCAGAGAAGAAAACCATGACTTGTCTCTTAAAAGTCAGGAGAACAGCAGAAAACTAATCCACAAAAACTGGTAGCAGGATGCCTGAACCAGTACCACATTGGAAGGCAAAAGAAACCTGGCAATTTTTGAATAAACCAGAGATGTCAATGACACTAAGCACTGGCTGGCCATAAATAGCTAAAGCCCTTCCTGAGATTACTGAAAATAACTCATTCTTTTTGTCTCAGTGCCTGCTACTCAACTTACCAGGCCCTACAACTAAGCATCCCACTGGCCCTCACCACGGGTGACTGTATGACAAAACTTCTAAAACTGAAGCAATTCTGTGTAAAAACCTTTTGGAAGCCCAACTTTAACATCACAGACATGTTTTTCCCCACTAGATGCAGCCACAAGAGGGAGACACAGCTTTTCTCAAAATTCCCTCCTGACGAGTTGAAGAGACTGTGCGATCTTCCTATTCAAATAAGGATCTGCCAGCCTACTGGGAGTTGTAGTTGGGCCAAACTGCCTCTCTTGCTTCAGAATCCAGAAGCAGTGGACCTGTGACAACTACTATGGGTCAAATCACGAATATTATGCGTGCCTGAAGCACCTTCCCCGCTGCACCAGTCCACGTGCTTTGCCACCTTAGCTGCATTTGTCTTTGCTAGATGCCTGCGAGGGAGGCGACCCCCATTTAACAGGCAAGAAAATAAAGGACCCGTCAGACTCTCGCCCCTCCCTGTTATAAAGCTGATTCTGCATCTTGAGGGGACGAACAAGAATATGAACTGAGAAACATTTGCAACCACAATCCTTTACGCCCTTACTTGAGAGCAAGCCCCACTGAAGAAACATCAAAGGCCCCAGCTCTCCTCCTCCTGTCCCCTGATCACCCCCACCTGCGTGTTCTCTCCCTCTCGGAAGGCCTGGGCCACCCGCTGCCGCAAGAAGGTGCCCAAGTCACGCCCACGTTTCGTTTCCTCCACGGGCCACTCCTCACAGAGCTTCAAGAAGCGCCGGTAGCGCGTCACCGCCATCTTGGGCAGTGCGTCCCCGTCACCACTAGCAGGAGGCTCACGTGGTCTTAGCTCCGC
>NW_015191168.1:0-2793 GCF_001447785.1 Gekko japonicus | reverse complement strand
TGTTCACCTGCTGCCTGAGTCTCATATCAAACAATAGGCGACGAGGATGGGATTATAGAGCGGGTAGGCAACCCCGCTGAACCGACGCCAGGACAGCGGACGATCGAGAAGCCCCTGAGGGACCCAGGGCGGAAGAACAAGACCCGGCTGATCAAGCAGCTGCAGCACTTGTGCCAGTGCCGGCACAGAAAGCTGTGTTGCCCATCAACCCAAGGTTCGAGGCATTAAAACCTGACCTCGAGGACTGGGATTCCTACTTGACTAGGTTCGAGTTCCACCTCCAGGCTAACCAGATCGAGGCGGAGGACCAGCAGAAGGCGACGTTCCTCAGCTCCTGCGAAAGGGCTGTCTTCGACATCGCTCGGTCCCTGGTCGCCCTGGCTGACATCAAAACCGTGTCCCTGGCAGACCTCAAACTGAAACTGCAGGGGCATTTTGCACTACATCCCTCGCAGATCACTAGCAGACATGCGTTTTACAAGCGGTCCCAAGCAGCGACCGAGACGGTTGCCGAGTACATATCGGCATTGTGGAAGGCTGCACGCCCGTGCAACTTCACCAACCTAGAGGAAGCGCTCCTCGACCGACTCATTTGTGCCATGAGGGAGGAGAAGCTACAACAATTATTGTTTGCATGAACAGCTCTCACCTATGCCTTCTCTAAGGCTGTTGCCGCTGAGGCTGCTGAGAAAGCAACCCAAGAAGTGCGTCAAAACCTGGTTCCAATCCAACAGGGGGCCAACAAAGCCATACACCATGAATCAATGAGCGAGTCCGAGGGTGAGCATGATGACATCAACCAGTCTTGTACACTGGGGCCCAAGCGGACCCAAGTGAAAATGGTGCCGCGGCGAACCTCTGCTGGATGTGGCGGTGATCACGAGCAGGATCAATGCTGGGTGAAGGACATCATTTGCCGGTCCTGTGACAAGTGAGGCCATTTGGCCAGAGTCTGCAGGGCCAAGAGGAAGAAGACACCACCGACGTCTCCTCGTGAAAGGCCCTGGGTTCAAGGCAAGGACAATGTGAGGTCTACAGATTGTCATCTGACCAGCTGCTGTTCCTGCCCTTCGACCATCCTGAGGACCGGATCGCAAGCAAAGAAGAAGATTCACGTCACTGTCTTGCTGAATGGCGTACCGTGCAAAATGGAGGTCGACTCGGGACCATCCGTGACCGTCATTTCATCGGAAACCTTGCAATATTTCTTTCTGCGATGGAGCCGTCGGCGTTTGCAGCCGAACACCATCCACCTTTCCGATTTTCAGGGAAGGCGCATTTCTGTGGCCAGCAAAGCCACGTTTGAGGTAAAATTCAAAGGTGTCAAGGAGTCTCTGAGTCTCCTTGTTGCCGAGGGGTGCCGAGCCAGTCTGTTGGGCTTAGACTGGTTTGAGGCCCTCGGAATTGCAATCAGTGGTATTAACCAAGTAAATGCAAATAAATTAAATTCACTGTATGTGGAATTTCCAGATGTGTTTGATGGTACTCTGGGAATGTATAGGGGGCCACCTGTAACGTTTGACCTAGATCCGTCTGTAGCGCCTATACGGCTTAAATATCGCAAGGTACCGATTTCTCTGAAACCTCGTATAGAGGCCGAGCTGGACAAGCTCGTGTCTCAAGGTGTGCTCAAACCGGTGTCACACTCGAAATGGGAGACCCCTATTGTGACACCTGTAAAACCTGACGGGTCTATCCGAATATGTGCAGATTACAAATGCACACTCAACAAGGCTCTGCAGCAGCACTCTTACCCAGTCCCCGTAATTAGTCACGTGCTGGCGTCATTAGGGGAGGGTAAAGTCTTTGCCAAACTAGATCTGGCACAGGCCTATCAACAACTGCCAGTAGACCCCCAGGCCGCAATGGCACAAACCATTGTCACGCACAGGGGTGCGTTCAAAGTAAATCGTTTACAGTTTGGCATGAATGTGGCCCCAGGCATATTCCAGGGGTTAATGGAAGGATTGTTAAGGGACCTGCCCGGGGTGGTCCCTTATTTTGACAATGTATTAATTGCAGGCCAGTCCGAGGACGAATTGGCAGAATGCCTCAGGTCTGTGTTATGTCGGTTTCAAGAGGCTGGGTTAAAAGTGAAAAGAGCTAAGTGTCATTTAGGAGTACCCAGTGTGGAGTTCTTGGGGTTCCGAATCAACACTGATGGTGCCCACCCGACTGAGGGAAAGGTATGGGCCATTCAAAACGCCCTGAAGCCTGGTTCTAAGAAGGAATTGCAATCCTTCTTAGGTATTGTTAACTTTTACCACACCTTCCTGCTCCATAAGGCTGAACAATTGCATCGCCTCCTCAACAAGGGGGTGAAGTGGGAATGGGGCCCTCAGCACGACCAGGCTTTTACCGCCATTAAATTGCTGTTGTCATCAGAGGCGGTCCTTACCCACTACGACAAGGCTAAGCAACTGGTTTTGGCAGCGGATGCATCTCCGTATGGGGTAGGGGCAGTGTTGAGCCACGTACTGGCTGACGGCAAGGAGGCACCTATTGCCTATTACTTGCGGACTCTAACACTGGCTGAAAGAAACTATGCCCAAATCGACAAGGAGGGGTTGGTGCTAGTGGCCGGCGTAAAAAAGTTCCATGACATTTTGTATGGCAGACCGTTCGTTATGTCCGCGAACCACAAACCCCTCCTTGGAATCTTTGCTCCAGACTGCCAGACACCATATGTATTATCTGGCGGATGTTACGGTGGACAGTTTTTCTTTCCGCATATGACTATGTTCTGGAGCACCAGCCGAGACGAAACATGGGGCATGCCGACACCCTCAGCCA
>NW_015191167.1:0-2747 GCF_001447785.1 Gekko japonicus | reverse complement strand
GGCCTGGAAAGGCCGAGCCCCTGCCAGCCTTGAGCTGCCCCCATCTCCCTCCCCTGGCATGTCCCGCCTCTCAGGAGGCCGCTTCTGTGTCGCATTCACGCCAGGTCCACAGTTGTGCTTGGGCTCCTGGCCAGCCCCTCCTGCGCCACAGCGAGAGGCAGGTGCAGCAGCAGGCACCGAGGGAAGCCCACCGAAGCACCGGCACTTGCCTGGGAGGGAGGGAGGCAGCTGGGACTGGGTTTGGCACTCGGGGCTCCAGGAGAAGATGGAAGCGGTACCTCTCCCGGGTGGCGGTAGCAACCAGACTCCCCCTCCTCCTCCCCGGCGCCGTCCACAGAGCACGGTGATGGCAACCTCTGTCCCCACTCGGGAGCCCCATAGGGCAGCGAGACCAAGGCCTCCCCCGTGGCAGTGGAGGCTGTTGCTGCCACCCAGAGATTGACTGCCTCTGGACTGGGAGGCACCCTTGAATCCCCACCTTGTACACGAACACACCTGAAGGGACGGCCCTCGCCGGTCTCCACCCGAATCTCCTGCCGGTGCCGGCAGACCAGGCGGAGAGAGGAGGGGAGGTGGGCATGTGCTCCTCGCTGGCATCTCAGGGCCTCCGTCCACGGGCTGGTTGGTATTTTGGCGGGAGTGCAGGGCTTTTGGCGGGGTGGGTGGGTGCAGTTTGGTGCCCCTAAGGGCCGGCGCGCTCTAGGCGAATGTCTAGTTCGCCTAGTGAGCGAGCTGGCCCTGATGGTACACTGATTTTGTTGCCACAAGCCACATGATGAGCAACCAGGAATTTTTCTCAGATCTTGATCTCAGTGCAAAGTAGAAGATCTTTCTTGCAGATGGAAAAAGCATCTCTGCAGAAGGGGCTATGGGTTGTCTAAAGGAATACGTAAACTCCTTGTGAAAATTTTTGGGCCATTTTACCATACAATCTTTTATTTGTTCTTTTTCTAGCTCAAATTTCAACAACAATTTATACATTAAATGGCTCATGAGCACTGGCAAGCTTGTTAGTCTAGATGTGGGGAGATCTCCTGAAGTCACAAGTTTTTAGACAGAAGTTCAGCTCAGTTTCCTGGTTACCGCCTCATGAGATAGCATTTCATTCTGACTTTTTATGGGAACAGCTGTGTTAATGTGTTTTTATAATGCTGCATGTATATTGTAAGCTGCTTTGAATTCAGCAAGAGAGAAAGGTGAGAAAAAGGTGGCTAATAAAAGTATTGAAAAGTATTTTTCAGTGTCATCTCTAGTAACTTTACAATTTCATGTCCAAGGGGGACACTGGTACAGAAGGAAGATTCCTTATTGATCAGTTCATGAAATCTTGATCTACCCTGCTAGGAAATAACAAAAATGTTTTTTTTTTATTTAAAACTTTTATTAGCCCTGGCCCCAATATCAGCACAAACTTAACAACTAACAGCCTGGCAAGAACCTGGAGTATGGTGGTAGTTGACCACCGAATGCTGAGAGAACACCACCATCTTTTATTAATATTTATGCGCCTTGAAATCTAAATATTGTATGTTATGGTTTTAATTTAACTCTTGTGTCTTAACATATCTTGTTGTTTTAATATTATATATATTTTGTAAGCCACCCTGAGCCTGCCACGGGGGGGAGGGCAGGATACAAATTAAATTAATTTAAAAATTAAAATTGAGCACTTTAAAAAAATCTAATAATTTTCTGCAAACAGCCAATTTTTAAATCTTGTAACATGACATCTTCCTTTTACAAAAAAAGGGTTGTCTTTAGGGCTTGATTTTTTTTTTAACATTTAACTGAACCAGTGATAGCCGATGCTCTCCACAAAAGTGGTAGTGTTCCAACCTTTATCTACCAGGTTTATCCAGAATTCTTTCTCTCTTAGGCAGGATTTCCCACAGTGTCATAATTTTCATGAAAATAATGTCCCTTTCCAAGCTACAACGTATTTGTTTTATAGAAACGTATATAAGAAAGTTGTTGTTTATCAGGGAATAAAAGTTTCTGGCCCGGACAATTACTCAGTTTAATTCAGTGTACACATTTCAGATGCTAACAGGTCAGAGGAACTGAAAGATATAGTTGTTGAACAATACGGTTACAGATGATCCTGTAGGTTTTGAAGAAATAACTGATTTACCATTCATTGCCTCAAAGCCTCACCTGGAAATATGGCAGTCCCTCCCTCTGTGCAAGAAAGGCTGACTGTATATGGCTGTGGTCACACACACTAAATAACCCACTTTCAATCCACTTTCAGTGCACTTTCCAACTGGATTTTACTGTGTGAACCGGCAAAATCCTGTTGGAAAGTGAATTGAAAGCAGATTATTTAGTGTCTGTGACTGCAGCCTACCTGTAACTGTCCAACCATAATTGGGATGGAAGTGATCTTATTCCCCTGAATCTGGCACATGCCCACCATCAACACTCTCAACATTAACTGCCTCTTAAGCTCCACTGGATAGAAGGGCCTGAAGGCACGGGAATGGGCCTCCATGATGGACTTCAGTTAGGTTTTTCACAGCAGCAGCCCAACAGGAAGGCAGGGAGAGCTGCAAATGACCAGTGACAGAGTCCCTGTCTGTGGGGACACCCATGTAGTCAAGGTCTTTCTGTATTAACAAAGCCTACAAAATGGGTTGCAATACCCAAGGAATAGGGTTGCCAAGTATATTTAGGCCAGGAGTAGGAAGCTCTCGGCCGGCATCTGGAATGTGTGCGCGCGCGTAGCGCGCGCAGCGTGCACATCACCC
>NW_015191166.1:0-2875 GCF_001447785.1 Gekko japonicus | reverse complement strand
GATCCCCCCCGAAATGACCTCTGCTGGTATGTAAAGAATTTTGGTTCCCTTAAATATTCTGTTCTGATTCAAAGTTTGGTTCAGGCTTCAAATGTGGCCTGCTTGTGAGTTAAATAGAGTTCAAAACTGCCTTGCTGAGAAAGAGGACAGTGACCTTGTAGAGCACAGATAAAGCCAGCTGCAGAAGGGAGTGAGAAGCTTGGTACCACTTTCCAGTTAGTCACATTCTTTTCAATTAAGCCCATGATTTACACCTGTGGGAAAGGGGCTGCACCTAGCTGACTATAGCTTAGGCCACCTGTTCAGCTATTGGTTCAACACTTGGGCTATGTGTTGTCACTAAGGTACCTTATTGGTTCATAGGCCTGGAACCCTGAGGGCTCCTTACCCATAAAGACAGAAGAGTCTAGTCTATTCTCATCTTGATGGTGGCTACTCAAGACGTAACCATGTAGATTCCTTCTTGCTCACTTTGGCCATTTTGGATACTTGCTTGCATGGGCTATTCATCTCTGGCTTGTGGTGACTCAGGAGCAGAGCCACTTTGGGTCACTGGAACTTCCACCTGAGCATGGGTAATATCTTGTAATTTGGAACCAATGTGTTGTTTTTGTGACCCTTTAAATCTCTAGTTTTTTATTTTATCCTCAGTCTTTTATTCCTGTTTAAAGTCTTCTTGCACCTTAATAGAAATATATATTTTAATTTACTTTTATGGTTATTTGCTTTCACAGTCCTCAATCTAAATCCAGAGCCTTGACTGGCAGACTATCTACCATTGTGATTGTCTTTTGTGAGAAACTCCTTCTGTAAGCCTACCTTCCCGGGTGGACTGTCTGGTTTAATCCAGGAAGGTTAGGAGCTTTGCCCTTTGGCTTCTGACTTTTGGGACAGTTAAAGGGGCCAGTGGCAGACTACTAAACTGGTGTGTGAACAGTCATACCCCCAGAGTCTTGTAATTTTGTGTTGCAGCCCTGCACCAAAAGGTGCTGGGCTAAGTGACCTTTTGACATTGTATTCCTTGGAGGTCTCCCATCCAAATACTAGCCAGGACCAACCCTACTTAGCTTCTGAGATCTGATGAGATTGAGCTATCCTGGGCTATCCTGTTTGGTGTTCAGATTGGTTACTGCCTGGAGGAAAAATATATCCTGTTCTTTTCTGTAGAGGCTTAATGGGATGTTATTTACCTCTATGCCATGAAAGGCTTCAGCTGCCCATTTCCACACATTAAGCCCCTATTAAAGGGGCAGGAGATTTTTCTCCAAGCCTGTTGGCAGCCTTAGACCATTAATGCTCATGTAGAGTGACATGAGAAGTGGTCCTGCAGTGCATTGTTCTGATTGCAGCCTTAAGTTACCCTGGAAAGTGTAGCACTTTGGGGGGTATAATGAAAAGTTATTATTTCATTTTTAACTTTAAATGTATTTTCAAAAGATGGCAGAATTAAAAAAAACTGTTTCAAGAGCATTCTAAATTATGTTCCAGCCAATAGGATTAGAATGATCTTTGGACTAAGGCGTTAAAAACATCTAACTGACTTGCTAGTGTGTTTCTTGAGACACAAAAGTCATAGACTTTGGTGGAAGTTGGAAGTTTGGAGAAATGGCAAGGAGCTTGCTGTTATGTGCTGGTAACCTGCCAACTGAGTGAAAGAATACCTCACAAGACAAGTGGCTATCCAGAACAGTTTTGGGGGAGCTGTTAACTGCATAGGAGGGCCTGTGAGGCCTACCTCATATCCTAGATTTACTGACACTTGGAGCTGGACTATGATAGGGATACAGTATTGACCCAGACAGTCCAGTATTTTCACTGGCTGTCCAGGGAAAAAGGTGAGAAAGTACCAGACATTTAAATGTTCATTATTTCCAGGCCTCTCTAGCTAGAAAAGATGATAGCTGCCTGGACTAGGGGACGTACTGGGATGCTGGTGGGGCTGGGCCTGCTCTGGCCACCCTCGCTATCAAAAGACAGCTGCAGGTCTGGGGAAAGAGGCTGGTGTGCAAAGGAAACATCAGAAAAGAAGTGCAGGCTCGGTGCTGTCTCTTCCAAGCCCAAACAGCTCAAAGCACCTGTGGCTGTAGAATGGCCATAACCCAGGCGGACACCACACTCATTGAGAGGCAGCTTGAATGTTAAAGGGGGGGGGGATATTGGAAGCTCTTATTGCTGGTTAGGGAGTTAAAAAAGTGTGTGTGTGTGAAGATCTGAAGAAATGGGAGGGGGAAGCTGAGATGGCTCTTAGCCATGATGGATGCCTTGGTGAACCCAATGTAGGACTAAAATATTGTGTGTGGCGGAGGGAGATGTCTTGCGGCCCCAAGTTTAGTGAAGGGATTCCAAAGAGGGTGCCTTTAAGGAGTAAGGTGGAGGTGAAAGGGGGGGCTGAGTTTGTCTGGGGCCATTTCTTGAAGCTAATGTTTTTTGGGGGTGTACTCCTCCCCCCAATTTATTGATGCAGCCAAAATTGCTTCCGCTGCTAGACCAAAGCTGCAGTCCAGGGGGACACTGTTCTTTTCCTTTGCAGTTGAAACTGAAAGAGAGAGAGGTTTCTATCTGGACATTAAGGACTGCATCTCTGCTGACTCTTGCTAGTGAACTTAAGAGGAGAGTACTGAAAAGTTGTATAATTATCATATGCATGGTTTCTGACATAGCCAGGTCGAAAGAAAGGACAAACAAATGGCATGAATTTCCTCATGTGCTGTCCTTGAGCAAAGCTCTAGAGGTTATAGTGCTTTATTTTTTATGAACCTGCAAGTTGACCTTAGCCAATGTAAACAAAGATGATAAAAGCTGCACAATCTAATATAAAATATAAATTATAAAATATATTCTGACAGATGTGCTGTGGCCTCAGACCAGGAGCTGG
>NW_015191165.1:0-2853 GCF_001447785.1 Gekko japonicus | reverse complement strand
TATAGACCAGTATCACCCCTAACTCTCTGTTTCAGGAAATATTTTTTTCAGGAAATATCTGAAGGTGTTAATGTCTGAAGGTGTTAATGCAAATTCTCAGAGTAGGCAGTTTCATTAAAACAAACTGGTTTAATGTTTGTTCTTGTTACCCAATGTCATTTTGTTTATTTAAAAAAATGGTATTAATCATTTCACATAAATTCCAGTTTTTCCAGTATGATCCATATCCATTAAAAGACCTGGCAGTGGGTGATGTGAAAGATCTCTGCCTGAGACCTTGGAGAACCACTGCCAGTCTGAGTAGACAATACTGACTTTGATGGAGCAAGGGTCTGTTTCAGTATAAGGCAGTTTCATATGTTCATGTGCACATGCCCCCCCCCACCCCATCCAGGTGTAGGTATATTCCGTGTTTCGTCCAGTTTTAAGTATTCGTTTTGTGTGACATATTTGGAGAACAGAATGCTTCTCTTTCTGAAAGAATGCTAGATTGATTGTGTTGGTTTCCTGAAAGGACTGAGATTGGGATATAAGAAAGGTTTTTTTGTTAGCAAGATCAAGATTCAAAAGGAACAGGATGGTTGATTGCCCCCTCCTCCAGTTGGAAGAAAGAGACGGACACCAAGCTTGGGTGAAACAAGGGCCACTTTATTACTGGGATCATAACCCTACACTTCCTGAGGGGCACCTTGACCAAACCCCCAGCCACAGCCTCCATGTTGTGTAGCAGAAGGTACTTGAGATGTGTTGCATAGCTAGGAAGTGGCTGAAGGCCCATAGGCTACAGGAAGACCCCAGGGCCCCCACAGGCAAGCAAACCCACTGTATTGTGCCTGGTCATAATTACCATCTGGACCCCTTCAGCATTTGCTGATCTTGCCCCTGCCTGTTGCCCCTGCAAGGTCACCTCAACTATCAAACCTCCATCTCCACCAGAAGGAACCACACCAAAACTCCTGGCACTTGATGAATCAAAAGACCTGCCATCCAAAACAGATCAGTGATCTAAGACCTCAGTCTCCCCCCACAGGCCACTTTAGCAGGGATTGAGGGAATCACCTTACTTTGTTCCAGAGCCTGTAGTCAATCTAATATGGTCTGCCTATCAAGAGCATCCTCATCTATATAGCGAGGATATGATCTATGGACATATTCGAGTATTGATCTGCCCGGTGAGACTGTGATTAGATTCTCCAGAGGATATGATGACCACAAACGTTAATGTTTAAAGGGAAACAACAATAGAAAAACAATATAATCTTAAAAATCGGATTATCATCAATGCTGCAATAACATTGGAGAATGGGAGTAGAAGACTACGTAGAAGAAGATTGAAATGAAGGAAGAGAAAACAAGATAGAAATCACACTTACTGAAGAGGACTTGACTTTAATATCGGGGAAATTTTTTTTCCCCCCAAGCAAGGCTTTTTTTTGGGGGGGGGGGGAGGAGATTATTAACATGAGGTGCTGATGTTTTCCGTTGTTTGCTAAAGTGGTTTATTAATTGAGCTTTTGTATTACTCTTTGTATAGTCGGATTTTCTGGATTGGATACCACAAGCGAAAGATTAGAAGATCACTTTCAACGTTTACTAATCTTGTTTGGGAAAAAAAAGTCAAAGCTAATTTGTTCAAGCATTGTATAACCTCCATCTCTTGGGTTTTAGTAGGTTTCTTTACTTTCACCCATAGTTCATAGATACCTTCCCTTGTTTCTTTGTAGTTTATAGAAAATGCAATAAAAAATCCCCTACGGGGGGGCTTAAAAAAAAGAGAGCATCCTCATCCTTGTCAGAGGAGTGAAGTATGGATACAGCCCTCTTGGGGGCTTTTTTGTGGGCTGTTTGAATGCCCCTGACCTTTTCTGGATGCCATCACCTAGGCACAATCCCAAAGACAGGGCTAAGCCTTGACCAACAAAAGGGCTGCCCCAGCCAGCTAGGAAATGCAGCCAGCTAAAAAATGGCTGCCCACCCAAGGCAAACTAGGGCCAACTGCTAAAGAAAGAAGGGGCCTAACTGTTGATCCCCCCCATGCACTCAAATCCCCCCAGCCTGCTCCTCCTGCCTGCACACGCAGCAGACATGCCTGCCCCTCCCACTCCCAACTCAGGTCAGGAACAGACTACTAAACCTGTTAATCTGGAGCCTTCATGGCCTCACCACAGCTGCCACTGGGAAGGTCTGCTACCACAGGAAAGATGCCTGATGCAGGAGCACAGGACTGACATGGCCTAGTCAAAAAGGTCCACTGCCACCACCGAAGGCCACAGCGAGGGACCAAAGCCCTCTCGCTGCTACTGCTGCCACCAAAGCCTACAGAAGGCTGTGGCCTAGGCCCGTGGAGCAGCTCAACTGAGCTCTTCCCAGGCCAAACACGTTGTTGAGACTGTGGGAGTTTGGGCGGAGCCACACAGCCATATGCTGACTTCACCAACACACTATAACTCCAGGAGGTGGTGTTCTGCACTTCCACATCTATTCCTCCTTCCAAAGACAGCTGCAAGAACCACTACAGCCAAATGGAGCCAGATTGTCATTGTTCATATCATATGAGTTGGGGGGAGGTATATAAGCAACACGCAAGTGAATCTCATGAAAGCACAAGTGGAAACAACATCCAGAAAGCTTTTCTGCCTGGCTCTTGCACAATTCCTCTCCTGCTCACAGTCTTTATTTTTGGAAGCTCTTTCTCTGTTGTGTTACCATAACAGGGCATATATCATGTTCACAGATATGAGAGAAAAGGCACTATTAAAAATTGCCTTTCTTTCTCAGGATGAATGGTAGTCCTGGTATTTCACATTTAAGTTATCTTTAGATGAAAAAAGAAGCTGTCCTTATCCTGCAGGA
>NW_015191164.1:0-3106 GCF_001447785.1 Gekko japonicus | reverse complement strand
ACAGCACAGTCCTTAAAATCTATAAATCAGTAAACAGTACTAAGACATGGAGCATGAAGTGGCATCAGCTACAGAATTTAATGAGTTGAAGAAGACTCTGGTCATGTGTAGCTGTAGATGGAAAAGGGCAAGGTGACTGAGCGAGTGGGGGAGGAGAGCAGATGGGATGGGCTACAGCAAAGCCGCTCCAGCAGAGCAGGGGAGGCCAGGCCATTGTAGATAGATTAATGCTGCCTCATCCATAAGCTTGAAGTTGAAGCTTGAACCATAAACATGAAGTTGAGCAAACTTCAGAGAACGACGGAAGACCGGAAGGCCTGGCGTGATCTGGTCCATGGGGTCACAAAGAGTCTGACTCGACTGTGCGAGTGAACAACCACCACCACCATAAGCCTGTGGAACACCTCCATTTCACAGGCCCTGCAGAACTGCATTAAATCGCGCAAGGCCCAGATCTCACTAGGGAGAGGGTTCCACCAGGCTGGCGCCAGAGACAAAAAGGCTCTGTGTACATCTTTTGGGCCGGGGATCACCAGTAGATGTTGATCAGAGGAGCGCAAGGCCCTTTGGGGGATTTATTGGGAGAGATGGCCCCGCCAAACCATTTTATTAGAACATTGAATCCAGCCATTTTGTTATTTGAATGTCAGGTATGTTTGTTATTGAAGTTTTTACGAAGCTCAAAAATAAATTTCTCCATCATTTGAATCTGGGCAATCAAAAATCGCTGCATGTGATTTTGTCGTCTGAAATGTGTACACGTAAATGTGTGCATGTGTGACAGAGAGAGAGAGACCAACAATAGGGAAAGGTGATTCTATATAGGAAAACCTAAGTCTCAGTCCTCCTAAGTGCAAAGTCAGGGTGCTCCAGTGAACCTAGCACACATGGGCACGGGTAGTGTGCCTTTGTGTGTTGCAGTCTGGGAGCAAACCAAAAAGGAAAGGGCACACCTTCTGTGCCCTGTATGCCATCTAGGAGCATCTGGCTGGCCATTCTTGGAAGCAGAATCATGGCCTAGATCAGTGATGGCGAGCCTTTTAGAGACCGAGCGCCTAAACTGCGACCCAAAACCCACTTATTTATCGCAAAGTGCCAACATGGCAATTTAACCTGAATACTGAGGTTTTACTTTAGAAAAAACAACTCATACATTAACTTAAGATGATCCAAACAAAGTAAGAAAAGCAATCCCAAATGCTTTCATTTACTTAAAATTATTTGGCAGAGAATTCGACACTTTAATAATGGTCTGGGCCTGGCTGGGGCGATGGCATGGGTGCCCACAGAGAGGGCTCTGAGTGCCACCTCTTGCACCCATGCCATAGGTTCACCACCACTGGCCTAGATGGTCAGCTCCAGCAAAGGGAATCTTTATTTTTGGTTTGTAGATTCAGAGTCTCGTATTGTGGCACAGTTGTGTCATGGCATTGGAAATACTCAGGATTAGTGGGCTTTGGAAAGGAATAAAACATCCAACGAAGCTTGCAGTATTCACATCCTTTGTACAGAGATGATTGGACTGTTTTTTCCCCTTCATTTGGCATTGTGTAAGACCTGGCTGGTGAACAATTTTGTTACCATTTGCATCAACAATAAAATGGTTTATTATTACACAAATCTGCCCAAGGGCTCCTGTAGCCAGCATATACATAATGGCCTGATTTTTAAAATATAAATCAATAATATATCTGCAAGTTCCTTTTACCCAAGGGATCAAATACCATTGCAGGTTTAAGTGGCTCTCGGGTACTGTGGTTACGGGAGCTGCAGAAGAGGACATGAAAATAATGCACAAAGGACGCAAAGATAAAAACCCTCTTTAAACATCCATTTGCAGAAAGATGAGGAAACAAATCCAAAAAGCCATTTCAGTCTTCCTGATCAATCCTACCCAGCACATTTTATAACCGCCAATAAAAGGATTTGTAATAATCCCATGGACAGAAAATGCAGAGGTTATATTTTGTTCTGTTACATCTGTGATGCTCAAACTGCACAATGCAATTAAATGTGCACAATTCATACTGGTATTTGGGGACTCGTGTTGCTTCTCAGTTGTACATATGTCCCATTGACGTTACTGGGAATTGTGTGTGGAGATGGAAGGCAAAGTCTATATGTGGAAGTCTCTTTGTTTATGGCCGAGATGTGGGGGTGGGAGAGAATGCAGAGAAACTGGTCTTTTTTTTTTTAAAGGCCTTGGAATATCCCAGTGTTTTTTCCCTTGCAGTTGCCTGGCATGCATTCATTAATCTCCTAGAAGTGCTTGTTCAAATTCACTGCCTCCAGGCTGACAGTATTTTTCCCTAGCATGCACTGGCTTTTGCAGTATGGCAGTAGTCAAGTGAAACTTAGGACCATTTCACACATTCACGTTTCTCACAGGTTCAAGGAAAGATTTGCATGTGCGAATGAATCACCACAAATCAAATAACTCAAAACTTCTTTCTCAACAAAGTGCTTATTACTGTTACATGTACCTACAGGAGAAAAAACCTGGGTAATGTTTTAGATGAACTGAAACACTTCTGTATCTCCTCACATCAGTTTAAGCACAGGGTTGAATTCAAAGAACTGCAAGTGGAGTTCCACTGGTGAAATTGATCTTTTCCACCTCTTCCTGTCTTTGGTTGGTTCCCATAGCACCAAAAAAAATAAATCTGCTCCTGAAGGTAGCAGTGGTTGAGGGTGGTGGAACTGCAACCTGAGACATGGAAATCTACCCAAGGTCCCTTCTTGTACGGATGGAAGTGCCTTGAGCTCATTGAAAGGTGCCTTTGGATTCAACCCAAAGTTCTTCTCAGCCCATTGCATTTCTTGCTTGTAAGTCATTGGGTGTTCCATGACCCAGATAAGTGCACCTGGAGGATAAAATAGCAAAAGTTTTGCTTGTACCCTCTGGAAGGTAGAAAAGAGCAAGAGTGCAATAGCACCTTAAAGACAGGAAATGAAATGTCTCCGGTCCAGGATGGCTCATCTCAAAGAGATGAAAGAGTAGCTGTCACCATTCTGCAGGGAAATGGATTGGGGCTGTCCACTGAGTGGGTGACAAACAATATTGACTGTGTGGCAATGTCTAGAGGCCACAGGAAGAAGGTTGCAG
>NW_015191163.1:0-3144 GCF_001447785.1 Gekko japonicus | reverse complement strand
GACCCAACTGTGGGTGAGTCTCTTTTTTTTGGCTATTTCCCATGCGCATAAACAAGGAATCACACTTCTGCACTGAGGGCCCCCTATGGAGTATGCAATGATGTGCATACTGCGACCGGTGTGTGTGTGTGTGGCACCAAGCTGGGATGGCCTGATGAGACCATCCCAACGGCTTCAGAGCATGCTTGAGCAATCAGACAGGGGAAAGTCTGTCCATGGCCTGTCAGAACCCATTTACTACTGGACTTCCCCCAGTGTCTTTAAGTCCACTTCTGTGGCAGAGCAGGACGGGTTGCCGATGGCTGTGGGACGCTTCCCAGATGTTGCTGTCTGATTGCTCCCTTTAGATCCATCGGGCATTTGCAGCTAAGTCAGATCTAAAGGTGTGTGTGATCGCAGTCCTTGAGTGATATAGCACCTCCCCATATCCAGGCATGCGATGAGTCACTCACTCTAACATATATTTCAGTGCAGTTGTTTCCTCTAGATCTTCCTCTCGCTTGGGTTCCATGTGTACTTGGCCCTCTGATCCCAGGACACATCTAGCCCAAGGAAGGGGCAAACATTTTTTTTTTAATTTTTCATTTATTTATTTGTATTTATATCCTGCACTCCCCAGAAATGGGCTCAGGGTGGGTTCCAACAGTATAAAATACAATACAATTAAAACCAGATTAAGAACACAGTATAACATGAACATACATGAACATACTATACATGTCATGTATAGATAAGCTGTCTAAGCAGAGTTATGCTCTTCAAAGCCCATTGACTTCAGTTGACTTAGACAAATGTCCCTGCCAACCAGGGTTGCCAGCAGGGCTGAAGACAAATGGCTTAATATGAGGGAATGTGCAGATAAGCTCTTCAAGGCATCGAGCTATATCACCTAGCAAATAACATCCCATTAAACCTCTGTTAAAGGGACATTTCTTGTTCCGATTAGGGTTGCCAGGTCTCCCCTGACCACAGGTGGGGGATGAGGTGGTAGGGTTGCCAGCTCCAGCTTGGGAAACTCATGGAGATTTGGGGGTGGAGCCTGGGGAGGACAGGGACAATTCCATAGAGTCCACCATCCAAAGCATCAGTGTTCTCCAGGGGCACAGATCTCTGTAGACTGGAGATGAGCTGTAATTCCAGGGGATCCCCAGGTCCCACCTGGAGGCTGGCAACCTTAATTTAACACTTTAAAGCAGGGGTTCCCAACCTTTTAAGGTCTGTAGGCTCCCTTGGAATTCTCTCACAGGATGGTGGGTGAAAACACAAAATGGCTGCCGGAGTTGATCATAAAACAGCTGCGGCAGGAGATGAAGCCAACCACAAAATGTCAGGGAGTGAGGTGAGGCATAACCCTAATCGTAGCTCCAACATTTCAGGCAGAAGCTCTGTTTGGCCGGATACCGTTTAAAATGAACATATTGTTTAAAAATATTTTCTTACATACTACACAGCTTACCTTCAGTCATGGAGTGAAGAAGATTCGTGTGCTGTGGTGGTAGCCGCTGACGAAGCCATGCTTTTAAAAATCTGAACAGCCAATCAGATCTGCAGTCAGAAGCCCTGCTGGGCAAAAGTCCCGCTTGGCCCCACCCACTTTTAAAAACACTGGTGGGAACCAGAAAAGGTATTGGCGGGGGGGCCATGGTGCACATTGGCCCCGTGCCAGGGACCCCTGCCTTAAAGACTGACAAAATTTTATTTTATTTATTTATTTATTTATTCGATTTATATACCGCCCTAACCCCCCCCCATGGGGGTCTCTGGGCGGTTTACAATTTTAGTACTGCTAGTCACATGTTACAGTCCCTAACTACGGCCACATTCTCAGAGGGGTTGGGTCAGCCTACCAGCACCCAGGTGGTGACGGTTCTTTCTTCCGGCCTCCGGCATCTTCGGCTTCAGATGTCTCTCGGTCATTCAGTCCAGCGGGACGTTTCTTTGTGGTGCGTCCGGCGGTGGCTGCTTTTCGACGCATGAATCCGCTCTCCCTGGCCCCGGCTATGTCCAGTAGGCTCCACCACGCCGGGAGATGACGTCTTCCCACGCCTCTGCTGCTGGCGACGGCTGCTTCTGATGTTTCACCGCTGGCCACCAGGGATCACTCTTCTGGCTTCAGTCGCCGTGCCACGCCGCACCACATCGTCTCCGCCACCAGGACTCCGCTGTCGCCGTCTCGCTGCCATTACCGCTGTTCCACCACACACCTCAGGAGAGGAGGGTGCCCCCTACCCTACTAAGGGTAGGTCCCCATTTATCTACTCGCCCTTTAACAGGCTTTCGAACTGCTGGGTGGGCGGGAGCTAGGACGTAGGCTGGGAGCTCACTCCGGCCATGGTGGGGCTCGAACAGTTGTTCGGCCAGATGTTAATGCAGGCTGCATTTACAGCCTGCGCCACCGCTCCCATTATTCTAGTATAAGCGAGTTTTCATTGATTTCAGCCCACTTTTTCCAGTGAAGAAATGGACTCTAGTCACTGGTTGTTTATGCTGGAATAAATGATTTGCTTTCTAAGATGTCACTAGACCCCTGTTTATTTTTGCTGCAAGAGATAAACACAGGTACTTCCCCTGGATTATTACTTTTCTGAAAGTACTTCTCCTTCCCATGCCAGTGAGTTGAGAAGCTGACTCACTTGTGTGCCGACTCTTGAAACGTTATCCAGGGCTCTTTTTGTAGCAGGAACTCCTTTGCATATTAGGCAACACCCCCCCCCCCCCCCTTAAACCCTCCCCCCCCAGCTTACAGAGCTCTTCTCACAGGGGCTACTGTAAGCTCTTGGAGGATTGGCTACAGTAGGGGGTGTGTCGCCTAATATGGAAAGGAGTCCCTGTAATAAAAAGAGCCCTGTTATTATAGAAGATGTCAGAATTTCTCGTGCTATGTGACACAAGCATATTATGACACTTCCAACTTTGCTGTGGTTCCTTCTTCTTCTTTCTTTACTGAGCAGATGGGTTCAAGATCAGTATGGGCTTGCTTTTGGGGCTTCAGTTGTCACTAGCAAAAAATGAAGTGGCTTTTTCAAGATTTAGTACTGGTTGTGTCTTTTTTGGTGAGTATTTGTGTGAGAGAGTTTGTGTGTGTGTACTTGGAAATTATGGACATTTCAGAGACGTGGCTCGCTATCGCCTGCCTCTGTGTCC
>NW_015191162.1:0-3071 GCF_001447785.1 Gekko japonicus | reverse complement strand
AAATCTCTTATCATACAAAAGAATATGTATCTTTACAGGCTTTAAGAGCTGCAGCATATGAAAAATGTATGAAAAGTCAGACCTTGCACTGCACAAGGCCTTTAATGTGGGATATGGCTGACCTAATCGCCCGCAAGGCCAAATGGACCCAATGCGGCTTCGGATGGCGTTGCGGGAGCCAAAGCCCCCTGGCAGCTCGTTGGATCAGCTTGTGGAGGACTGGCATGACCGGCTCTCCGCGGCCATCGGTGAGATTGCTCCCAGGCATCCTCTCCGGACTCGAGTGAGGCAGGCGCCCTGGTATACACAGGAGTTGCGCCAGCTGAAGCGAGAACTAGGACGACTAGAGAGACGGTGGCGCCGCGCACGTGACGAGGCGTCAAGAGGATCTTATAGGACGTTTATGAAGGCCTATGAGATGGCAGTCAAGGCCGCAAAGAGGGAGTTCTTTGCGGCCAGGATTGCATCTGCTAGCTCATGCCCAACACAATTACTTAGTACGATTCGGTCATTGACAACACTGCCACAGGGCAGACAAAATGTGAGAGAATTGGACATTGGCTGTGAGGCATTTGCAAGCTATTTTGCAGAGAAAGTCTTGGCGCTCCGCCGTGACCTTCCCGCGACAATTGATACAGTTAGTGAACTTGAGGCCCCTTGCACGTCTTAGGAGCCGGGTTTAGTGAATTTCCGCCCACTCAGTCTGGAAGAAGTTGACAGATTGCTTGCGGTAGTGCGCCCAACCACATGCGATCTTGATCCGTGCCCCTCGTGGCTCATCAAGATGGGTCACGAGGCGTTTCGAGGTGCCCTGCGGGAGATTATTAACAAGTCCCTCTTGGAGGGATGATTCCCCGGGGCACTCAAGGAAGCGATGGTCCGCCCTCTCCTTTTCCTTTTCCTTATCCTAACCCTACCCCTAGCCCTAGCCCCAACCCTAAACCTAGCCCTAGCGATAGCCCTAACCGTAACCCTAGCCCTAAGTTTAACCCTAACCCCAACCCTAACCATGTCCTAACCCTAACCATAAACCTAGCCCTAGCCCTATTCCTTATCCTAACCCTAACCCTAGCCCTAGCCCCAACCCTAACCCTAACCCTTACCCTAACACTAGCATTCGCCCTATCCCTAACACAAACCGAATCCTAACGCTATCCCTAGCCCTCACCCTACTAGCCCTAAACCTAACCCTAACCCTAGCCCTAACCCTCACCCTAATCCTAGCCCTAGCGATAGCCCTAAACCTCACCACAAACCCTAACCTTTAAACTCACCTTAGCCCTAACCCTAACCCTAGCCCTAGCCCAAGGCATAACCCTAGCTATATCCCCAACCCTAAAACTTACACTAACATTAGCCCTAACCCTAAACCTAACCCTAGCCCAAGCCCAAACCCTAGCCCTAAACCAAACCCTAACCCTAACTCTAACCCTAACCCTAACCCTAACCCTAGCCCTAGCTCTAGTCCTAACCCTAACCATAACCCTAACCCAAGCCAAAGCCCTAGCCCCAACCCTAACCTTAGCCATAGATTTTACCCTAAACCTATCCTAACCCAAACCCATCCCCATCCGTAACCCCGTAATACAGAATTTGGAACAGAAAACTTTACCAGTTTGGCATAATTTGAGTAGGATGGAACATCAACCCTTAAAAAAGTTAGAGCACAGAAAAAACATTCTCATCAAACCTGCTGATAAGGGAGGGGCGGTGGTTGTGTGGGACAGAGAGGACTATATTACTGAAGTCTGTAAACTGAATATCCATAGCTCATTACCAAAAGACCAAAGAAAACCCATCAAAGAGCATTAAGAAAGATATACAGGACATGTTAGAGGATGGTCTAGCAGAGGGTTACATTGATAAAGCTAGACATGACTACCTCCTGAATTCAGAAGAAAGGGTGCCACAATTTTACCCTTTACCAAACATCCACAAAGGCACCAGTCCTGTCCCTGGTAGACCTATAGTTTCAGGTTGTGGGTCCATTTTAGAACCCTTGGCCCAATATTTGGACCTCTTCGTTAAGCCCTTTGTGCATACCATACACTCCAATCTAAGAGTCACCATGGATTTCCTTAACCACCTTAATGATTTGCAATCACAGAAAGAGGAAGTTATTTTTGCCGCTCTAGATGTAGTTTCATTATACACTAACATCCCCCAGGATGAGGCTTTAGAAGTTTTATGAGAGCGTAGAACAGGGCAGCCTTGGCGATGCCCTATCCCCCCTACATCATTCCTCTTCCACATTGCTGAACTATGCCTAAATCGTTTAATTTCTTCACTTGACCTGGAGAAGAATCAACTTCACTTATAGCAGCTTGCTAGGCAGAAGGAAATAAAACTCCACCACTGCACACAGGTATAGACCCTGGGGATCTACAAAAGCAATCGTATCACCAGCCAAGTTTGGAGTCAGGCTGAATTTGCCCACAATACTGGTAGCTTGAGAAGACAAGAGTCACTGGAAAAGACAATAATGCTAAGAAAAGAGGAAGGCAGCAGGAAAAGAGGAAAACCCAGCAAGACATGGACTCAAAATAAAGGAAGCCACACCCCTCAGTCTGCAAGAACTGAGCGAGGCTGATAATGATAGGATGTCTTGGAGGACATTGATTCATATGGTTGCCATGAGTTGCCAGTGATTTGGCACTTAACGCACACCCATACACACACAGTTACATGGTAGAGGTGGCCTGTTACCAATGCACTGAAAAGTAAGGATGCTTGAACAATGTAGATCATCAACACACCTGTGTGTGTTATATGCCACCACGTCGCTTTCAATTTATGGCAATCCTATGAATTAAAAACCTCTAAGGTTGCAAACCTTAACAGGTAATGCAAACTGAAGGCAACGGCTTTCTTGAATGAGTCAATCCATCACATGCTGGCTATTCCTTTCCTACTGCCTTCAACTTTTCCTAGTACTATTGTCTCTTCCAGGGAATCTTGTCATATCAAAATGGAGATAGATAGATAGATGATAGATAGATAGATGATAGATTTATTTTTATTTATTTATGTAGGTAGACAGAAAGACAGACATGCCTGAGGGAACTCACTAA
>NW_015191161.1:0-2867 GCF_001447785.1 Gekko japonicus | reverse complement strand
AATCAAAATATTTATTAATTGTCTTCTAAGTTTGGGAGGACCATCATCTGGCCATAAATTGAGTAGCACCAAATTGGGATTAAACGGTAAGTCATAACCTATAAGTTTACTCATTTGTTGAGTAATTTGTAACCAGAATTTATTAATATATTTACAAGCCCACCAATTGTGGAAATATGTGGCTCTCTCACCGCAACCCTTCCAACAAATAAGTGAAAGTTGAGGAATCATGTGTGTTAATTTTACTGGTAAATACCAACGTAGTAAAACTTTCATGTTAGCCTCATAAATATATAATGATTTTGACATCAACTTGCATCTTCCAAATTTGGTCCCATTGCTGATCTGATATTTGTTGTTGTAAATCTGTCATCCAAGCTTCTTGGTAGCTTAGTCTATAGTTTTTTCGAGGATTAAGTAAAATTTGATATATTTTGGATATAAGCCCACGTTTTTTGTGTCCCTTAAATAAAATCTGTTCAAATTCTGTGAAAGGTAGAACCAAAGAGGATTTAAAATTTGGGGATTCTACAAGGTGTCGAAGTTGTAAATATTCAAACCATTTTATCTTGATGTTATATTTTCTTTCAAGTTCTGATTTGTCTAACATTTGATTTTTTTGTAATATATCTGTTATTCTTGTGACCCCAGCTTGTTTCCATGTTGAGAACTGTGAGGGGTCTTTAGCCGGCAGGAACCATGATTGGCCACAAAAAGTACTCAGTTTGGAGTAAGGTGAAGTCAATATCCTCTTATATTGATACCAAATTTTTAATGTAGCTCTCAAAAAGGGAGATGAAATTATAGATTTGAAATTCTTATTTTGTATTTTCCAAAGTAGCTCTTGAAAACTATGTCCTTTGGACGTAGCTTCTTCTATCCATTTCCAGTCTAGTACAATGTCTGTTTTATATTGTCTGATTAATGACACCAATGATGTGGCTTTATAATATAGAGATATATCCGGTGTAGCGAAACCTCCATTTCGTTGAGCTCTTCTCATATAAAAACTAGTCTGATAATAGATAACAGAATGTTTTCTTACCTGGGAGATGATAAAGGAAATTCTCAACCACACTGAGGCAGAATCTTCCTGTGGTGGTGTAGACTTTGCATACAAAAAGGGCATAGTCCATAGGCAAGCATCCATGATAATAGATAATAAGCCCTGGGCCTTCTGGTAGATTTTCAAGTCCATAGGCCTCATAACCTGTCAGTGGAACAACATAATAGCTTCAGTATTGTTTCATATAGATACAGATCTCATCATTATATATATTCCTTAAGAGAAGATGATGGCATAAAGAGGGCAAATAAAGAAAAACAGTGGGTCTGATGGGAAGAACTTCTCAATTTATTTTCTGGGGGGAAAGACCTTTGAAAGGTATTGAGGTACTGTCAGGAAATTCTAAGACTGTCTATCAGTAATCTGTTTATCTATTCATCAACCCTTCATCTATCCATTACTATGTATTAGTGTGAAAGTTGGACAATGAAGAAAGCTAATAGGAAGAAAGTTGATTCATTTGAAATGTGGTGTTGGAGGAGAGTTTAACAGATACCATGGACCACCAAAAAGACTAAGTAGGTTCTAGATCAAATCAGGCCTGAACTCTTCAATCAATAAATTAGCTAGAAAGTTTGACACCACCAGTTTCTTGTACTGAAATGATAGTAATTTGCATCAGAACTTAAATAGTTTCTTAATTTCAGATTTAGCTTTGGAATTATCCAGGGCAATCAAGCTACTAGGAGAATATCCAATGGATCAAAATTTCTCTGAAAGAAACCTTTCCATTTTGACTGAAAGTTGTCTATTAAGTGTTAAAGTTGCAAGACCCGCAGGAGAGGAAACAAGCTTCAGCCAATAATTGATCCTGTGTATCTACGCACGTGCTTCCAGAAAAATTAGACCCACTTTCTCTCTCCATCTTGGACCATCAGGTGAAGGATGAAAGCTGGGGCCAGATAAACTTTTAACCATTGAGTTAATATAAAATTGAATAGAATGGGAGCCAGAATACATCCCTGGTTGACACTGTTGTAAGTAGGAACAGAGGCAGACAGATGTTCAGCACGGTTACAATTACCCTCTATCCAGGTGTTTTCATATAGGCATCAGATAAAAATAAGCAACCATTTGTTTATTTTGGACTCCTCAAATTTATTCCTGTGGGTACTCCTGGCCTATTGTAAAAATATCTCAAAAATATGCTTTCTAAGAGTTCATTGGTATACATGAATCTAATACAGATTACTGGTTACACCAAAGATATGATGACTCTGCCTCCTTTTGGAGGACTGTGATAAGGGATTACTCCATCACAGTCCTCCAAATAAAAGCAGAATCATTCACTTTCAGTGCTAAAATTAACTTTTCCCATACCTCTCTCTGGGCCTGCAACTTTCCCCTTTGATTAAAGCGTGGTAGCTCATCTCAGGGTATGGTGGTTCTATGCACACCTAGGCTGTGACAGTGGGGAGGTGCCTGCTAGCAGGGAAGGGTATTCAGGTGGGATACAAATAAGAAACGCAGGGTACAAATTAATTAATTAATTAATTAATTGAATTATTTGTAACAAAATAAGGTAATGCCTAGGGATGGGCACAAACCAGGAAGATGCAGTCTGGTTTGTGGTTAATGGCGTGCACAGTTTGCAAACCACGGACTGTCACAAACTTTTTGATGCTAGATGAACTGGTTAAGTTTCTGAAGTTTGTGTTGTGGTGGAATGCACCCCCAGTGTGCTAGACACACCAAACGTGCAAGGGATCTCCAGCTTACACTCCTCTACCTGTCCTCCAAGTTTGGTGATTTACAAAGTTCAAGTTATGGCCTTCCAAAGGTGTCCCCATCCTCCATTGTT
>NW_015191160.1:0-3137 GCF_001447785.1 Gekko japonicus | reverse complement strand
TTACTGCTCCGTGTGACCGCAGCCCTTGATTGGTTTTTCAGAGTTGGACAATAATTTGGGTGAACCTTGATGGGTTTACCTGAGGTGAAGTATAGGTGTTAGTTTCTTGATGACCTTCTGAGTACTGGACGTGGAAACTACCAGGTTTTGTGGATAGTGTTAAGAATTGCATAATTAAGTTAAATGGGCAATGCCCATTGCTCTTTCCCACACACGTCTAAATTATCTGTCATTCTTATCCTCGCTGGCATCCATTTTGCATCATTTCTAGGCCAGGCAGTGCATTGCAGCTTATGAGCTTTGAGCTGAAATATATATATATTAGAGTGTTTATGTGTTTTTTGTCTATAAACTGCCCCTTGGTCAGACTACTAACAGATGCAGCATACCATTCCAGCTCTGGGCCATTCTCAAATGGAGACCTGCTTTAAAATCTACCTTGGAGTGTTTCCACATGGAGCATTTATTCTGTCTTGACTTCCTTACTGCATCACTGTTATTGGGAACATCCATTGTCGTCTATTTTTCCTGCTGCTGTGTTTTCCTCTACTTTGCTGTGATCTTTTCCGAACCTTGTGTGATACCATCTTTTCTGCAACAATTGCAGTCAGTGTGTCTTTGGATGATATGTGGATTTTTACAAGCTCCACCCACGTTGGTGCTATTATCCTTGCCTCAGTCTCCATGATTTCCATTTTCCCTCTCTCTGCACTGGAAGGCCTTTTCAGACTTCTTTTTAAAAAATGGTGATAACAATATAGCAGGCTGATCATTTCCTCTTATGACTCCACAACAAAAAGAACTGGAGACTTTTTAAAATGAAAATTAGGAACTAGTCCATTGTTCCAATAGATTGTTATTGTGATCCTTCCCCTCTTTTTAAGACCTATGGCAAAGAGGGAGGAAAGCAGCAAAAGGAGACTGATGCATGGGGTAAACTGCTTTGTGGATTCTTTAGCACTGAAAATTCCTCTGCATTCATAAGAGCAACAAGAGTTACACATAGTCAATGCCTTGGTTCTCTTCCTTCTGTCAATACACTGTAGTCTCAGACTCCTTGAAATTGTAGGCTCTGCACCGCAGCTGAGCTTGCAAGCCATTTATGGAATGGTCCAAAGGTAAAAATTAAATCTCAGGAGTTCCCAGGAGAACTCCTAGTTACATGTTTACCCAGTATGCCTATCAGTTTGAAAGGAATTAAGCAATACATATAGTTAAGCCCTAAAGAGAATAGCCCCAGAGGTGTTACTCTACTTAGTAGTGGTAATGATTCTCCCAGGTCATGTACCAAGAGCGAACAACCAGATGTGAGCCAGACTGCAGAGATGCTAGGCAAGGCAGAGCCTGGGTTATGAGGAGGAAAGTTCATTATATTCTGGGATGCTGAAGGGAAGCCGCCAGGAATCTCAGGCTTTAAAACAGAACAAGAAAGGAAGACAGGAAGCAAAAAGCAGGAAGTGACTGGTCAAACAAATTGTTTTAGGGAGCTCTTGTTTACACTTGGTCTGTGAACCAGAGGGCTAGAAACAGGTGAAATTTTGTTTTATTTATTTTGTTTTCTATGCCACTTTTCCACTGTTCCCAACATCCAAGGACATGTACAGCAACTTTAAAAGCCAACGGTCATAAACTACCACCTAAAACTTCCTCACAGTTCTAAAAAAGTATCTAATGAAACAGCCGTTCACTGTTAAAATTGTAAGGCTTAAAAACTCTCAAAAATCTGTTGGAAGAGCACAGTCTTTAATTTGATCGCTGTAAGTGTCTGAGAACATGAACTGGTTGAACCTCACCCGCTAAGGAGGGCCAGGGAGATGGTGGTGGCAACTTTGTACTCTGACCTGCCATTGTTGGAATCTGACCAGAAGTGTGGAACCTCCCTGATGGACGTTCCATTGGGGAGTAACTGGCTTCTTCTCCCTTAGGAATTAGAAGTCCGGATCTCGTTGTTCTTCATTCATTCATTCATTCATTCATTCATTCATTCTTTAGATTTGTATCCCGCCCTCACCTGAGGCTCAGGGCAGCTAACAAGAGCAAAAAATGCCTGATAAAAACAACAAGAACAGTATAATAATACAATACAATATACAACATAATACAAGTAATAAAATACCTTGAGGTTGGACTAGATGGCCTGTATGGTACCTCCCAACTCTGAGATTCTGTGATTCTATGATTCTTTTTTTTTTTAAGTGAACACAGTGAAAAGGGGGAGGGAACCCAGTTGCACCTAGGGAGAGCCCTGGCATAAGGAGCCCAACAAAACACACACAGCATAAGGAGCCCAACAGAACACACTGTAGCAAGGCACACAAAAGCTCATACCTTGAACAAAACTTTGTTGGTCTTAAAGGTGCTTGGTATTTTTGCCATGTGATTGAGGCAGTCCAGCAAAGCAAGCTCTCACTTGTTCCCTCCCTCCCTGCCTCCCTTCAGGAAGGAGCCTCAGCCAGTGGAAGGAAAGAAAGACTTTCTTTTGTCTCCTGAATACGATTGAGGTAGCCTGGCCAGGAAGCAAGCTCTGGCTTGTTCCCTCCCTCACCCTGGGAGGAGAAGGGAGAGGAGCCTCAGCCAGTGCTTTACCAGACTCTCTTAATCGCATAGAAGAGGCTTGCCTATCTGTCTCTCCTGTGTGATTGAGAGAGTCTGGTAAAGTAAGCTGTGATGTAACAGCAGCAGCAGAACTGGAAAAGGAAGCCTTGCAGGCTAGATTGCAGCCCTCTGAGGGCCTGATCCAGCCCCTGGGCTGCGTATTTGACACCCCTGCCATAGGGTTTTCAAGGCAAGAGACATTCAGAGGTGGTTACTGTTACCTTCCTGTGCACAGCAGCCCTGGAATTTCCATCCAAATACTAACTAGGGCCAATCCTGGTTTGCTTCTGAGATCTGACAACATTGGGCTAGCCTAGACCATCCAGGTCATTACAAGCACTGGATTCTGACCCCTTTCCCTTGTTGTCTATGGGAACTCTGTGCTGTCTCTTCTCCTTCACGTTTTGAAAACGTGATTCTTTACTTTGTCCATATCTGGATCAGTGAGGTGTAGGGAGAGCTGAACTGAATGCTTGACCTCTTGAGTTCTGACAATGTCATCCTCTTTGGTCTGGTTGGAAGCTTAAGATGCCTTTTTTTTT
>NW_015191159.1:0-4445 GCF_001447785.1 Gekko japonicus | reverse complement strand
CAAACCACCTCTGTTTGTCTCTCACCTTGCAAACCCTACAGGGTCTCCATAAGCCAGTTGTGACTTGACAGCACTGTCCACCACTGTCATCTTCCAATGGTAATTGGAATGACTCAATGACAGTTCTAGGGAAACCCAAAGCCTTGGAGTTGGCATAGAGGGCCATCTTTAGGTATTTTGAAACTAAACAGTAGACTAGACGTATGACCTGAGCTAGATAGCCTAGACTAGTCCGATCTCATCAGACCTCAGAAGCTAAGTAGGGTTGGCCCAGTAAGTTTGGATGAACACTAGTCAGGGATGCTCTAGGCTGATCCTGCATTGAGCAGGGGGTTGGACTAGATGGCCTGTATGGTCCCATCCGACTTTGTGATTCTATAATTTCTATGAGGCAGGTACCTTGTACCATTCCTACCTTGTACAGCACTGTCCACCACCATCCTTTTCCAATGGCAATTGGAATGACCCAATGACAGTTCTAGGGGAACCCCAAAACCTTGGAGTTGGCATAGCGGGCCAACTTTAGGTATTTTGAAACTAAACCATAGACTAGACATATGACCTGAGCTAGATAGCTTAGACTAGTCTGATCTCATCAGACCTCAGAAGCTAAGCAGGGTCGGCCCAGTAAGTTTGGATGAACACTAGTCAGGGATGCTCTAGGCCAGTGGTGGCGAACCTATGGCACAGGTACCAGAGGTGGCACTCAGAGCCCTCTCTGTGGGCACGCGTGCCATCGCCCCAGCCAGGCCCAGACCCTCATTAAAGTGTCGAATTCTCTGCCAAATCATTTTAAGTCAATGAAAGCATTTGGGATTGCTTTCCTGACTTTGTCTGTATCATCTTAAATTAATGTAGGAGTTGTTTTTTCTAAAGTAAAAACCTCAGTATTCAGGTTAAATTGCCGTGTTGGCACTTTGCGATCAATAAGTGGGTTTTGGGTCGCAGTTTGGGCACTCGGTCTCTAAAAGGTTCGCCATCACTGCTCTAGGCTGATCCTGCATTGAGCAGGGGGGTTGGACTAGATGGCCTTTATGACCCCTTTCCAGCTCTGTGATCCTATAATTTATATGAGGCAGGCAACGGCAAACCGCCTCTGAATGTCTCTTGCCTTGAAAACCCCATGAGGTTGCCGTAAGTTGGTTGCAACTCGGTGGCACTTTCTACCATGACTACTTTTTTGTTTTCGTCGTTGTTCAGTCGCACAGTCGCATCCGACTCTTCACGACCCCGTGGACCACATCACTCCAGGCCCTCTTGTCTCCCACAATCTATCACTAACCTTTCTCAAAATTCCAATAGCACCCACTGTATCAGCAAGTGTGGGGACTCCTGCTCTCAGAGTTCTCAGTATTGCAGTAATATAAGCCCCACTTGCTGAACTGGCCTTTCCCCATATGTTCCCCCAAGGGCACTACGGTCGGGGAGCCAACATCTCCTGGAAATTCCAGGCCCCAGGGATATTAAATTTGCTGTGACCAGAGCTAGGTCATTTTCGGTGGAGGCTCCTACCTGGTGGAAGGAGCTCCCGGAGGAGATCCAGCCCCTGCGGGACCTTTCTCAGTTCCGCAGAGCCTGTAAGACGGAGCTCTTCCGCCAGGCTTTCGAGTTGGAGCCGCCGCCACCACTATTCCATCACCGCAATTTATGCATCATAATTTATGCACCACTTCCACCATTATGTGGTTCCATCGAGGTGCGAGGTGACCCTGGAAGGAGAAGGGACGACAGGCTATTGGAACGTTGCCGTTGGATTAAGATCTACCCCATCTTGTGATAAATGGAGCACTGACACTTTGTATTATATTGTTTTATTCTGTTTTATGCTGTTTTTATCTGTTTTAACCTTGGCACTCGTGCCTCGCTGTTGGCAGGATATAAATCCAAAAACAAACAAACAAACAAACTGGGTGACTAAGAGACCCAGTAGCTCCACCTGACTGTATAAAGCTTCAGCTCTGGGACCCTGGTCTTCTTTCTGAGCAATTCGTCACAAACGGAGAAGTTCCTGCCTGATTCCTATCTTGCACCCTTCCTTGCTGCTAGAACCTGGCCTTGGTCTGTCTTGGGCCATGTGAACGACCCCTGGCTCTACACCTGCCTGGTCGCTTGCTCCCACTTGACCTAATCCATTGGTGACACCGTTGCATGTCCCATCCAAGTCAGTGGGGTATGGTGGTGGAAAGTGCCTTCAAGTTACAGCTGACTTACAGCGACCCCGTAGGGTCTTCAAGGCAAGAGACAAACAGAGGTGGTCTGCTATTGCCTGCTTCTGCGTAGGGACCCTGGACTTCCTTGGTGGACTCCCATCCAAGTACCAACCAGGCCCAGCCTTCCTTAGCTTCTGAGATCTGGCAAGGCTGGACTAGCCTAGTCCATCCAGGTCAGGGCAGAAACAGAGGTGAATCATAAAGCGTTAGAGTGGGAAGGGACCTTGCAGGTCATCTAGTCCAACCCCCTGCACTCTGAAGGAGCATAGCCGCAAGATAGCCCTACAACCTACCCGAAAGATGGTCGTCCCGCCTCCGCTTGGAAACGTCCAGCGAAGGAGCATCCACCACCTCCCAAGGCAATCTGTTCCACTGCTCAACCACTCTTACAGTTAGGAAGTCTCTCCTGATAATTAGCCGGTATCGACTCCCTTGTGATTTCCACCCATTAGATCTAGTCTTGCAATCCGGAGCAAGAGAGAATAGATCTGCTCCATCTTCTACATGACAGCCCTTCAGATACCGTGTTTCCCCAAAAATAAGACACTGTCTTATATTTATTTTTTCTCAAGAAGAGTGTCACACTAGGGCTTATACCACAAATGCATAGAAATCCTGCTAGGGCTTATTTTTGGGGTAGGTCTTATTTTCAGGGAAACAGGGTATTTGAAGACTGCCATCATGTCCCCTCTAAGCCTTCTCCTTCCCAGGCTAAACAGACCCAGCTCTTTCAGCCTTTCCTCATAAGACTTGGATTCCAACCCTCTCACCACCCTGGTTGCCATGGCCTGCCTCTGCGTAGCCACCCTGGACTTCCTTGGTAGTCTCCAATCCAAGGACTAAGCAGGGGCTGGCCCCATTTAGCTTCCAAGGTCTGGGTCATTCAGGTCAGTCTTTAGTGGGATGTAAGAATGTCTAAATCAGTGCTGGATTATGACCATGGTTTGGCCCATGCTTTACATCATGGGACTTGCTCCGGTAAACACGGCCCATGGTGAAGCACTGAGGTGCATAGCTGACTGGGCAGGAGAGAAAAGTCCAAAGTCAAGCCAGGGTCAAGTAACCAGAAGATCTGAGTTAGGCAACAGGTACATAAAGCTGCTGAATCAAAGTCAGGAAGAGAGCCTGAGTCCACAGTTCAGGGCAAAGACAGAACATGAGGCCAAGGAATCACAGAGTTGGAAGTGGCCCTACAGGCCATGTAGTCCAACCCCCTGCTCAATTTAGGATCAGCCTAGAGCATCCCTGACAAGGGTTTGTCCAGCCGCTGCTTCAAGACTGCTAGGGAGGGGGAGCTCACCACCTCCCAAGGCAGCTGATTCCACTGTGGCACAATTCTTATTGGCCTCACAGAGGTCAGGAACTTTGATCGCCATAGTCTTCACAGCACAGATGGCTTACTTAGGCTGAAGGGTCTAGTCTAAAGTCGATCCCTACAGGTTAGTCCTTACTGGCCGCTTCAGTCAGGTGATTCTAGCAGCAAAGCCAGTCTGGTGTAGCGGTTAATTGCACGGACTCTAATCTAGGAGAACCGGGTTTGATTCCTCACTCCTCCACTTGCACCTGGCTGGATGACCTTGGGCAAGCCGTAGTTCTGATAAGAGCTGTTCTTGAAAAAGAGCCGTTTCTGTCAGAGCTCTCTCAGCCCCACCCACCTCACAGGGTGTCTGTTGTGGGGAGGGGGAGGGAAAGGAGTTTGTAAGCCGCTCTGAGACACCTTTGGGTAGTGAAGGGCGGGGTATAAATCCAATCTCCTCCTCCTTCTCCTCCTTCTCCTCTTCCTCTTCTTCTTCTTCTTCTCTCTCTCTCTCTCTCTCTCTCTCTCTCTCTCTCTCTCTCTCTCTCTCTCTGGGAGAGGGCAGGGTTTGGGGAGGGGAGGGCCCTCAGCATGGTGCAATGCCACAGAGTCCACCCTTCAAAGCGGCCATTTTCTCCAGGGGAGCTGATCTCTGTCAGCTGGAGGTCAGTTTTAAAAGTGGGAGATCTCCAGGCCCCACCGGGAGGCTGGCAACGCTACCAGGCAAGCCGGGGAGGGCACTGTCTGTGTCGCTGTGGAGTGGGCCAGCAGCTCTCCCTGAAACAAGTTAGCTCACGGAGAACAATACCCGTCTGGACCTGCGAGTCCCAGATTATGGGTCTGAGCCCCCGTGGGTCCCACGATGTACAGTGACCCACTCGCCCTTCTGGTTTGCTGCTTGTTTAGGATTTAGGGTTGCCAGTCTCTAGGCGGTGGCT
>NW_015191158.1:0-3174 GCF_001447785.1 Gekko japonicus | reverse complement strand
CCCACTTGGGGCCAGCATAGTACGGCCCTCCCACACGGGGGAGGAGACATGGAAGTGTGGACCCTCCTGTGAGGGACCTAGTAGCAGGGTCTGAATGCCTGGCTGTGGTGGGCAGACGGGTAGGGTAGGGAGTCCCAGGACAGGGCCGCTGCTTGGGACTAGCTTGGTAGTGCCTTTCCTCACAGGGAGGAGACATGGAAGTGTGAGCCATCCTGGGAGGGACCCAGTAGCATGGTCTGAATGCCTGGTTGTTGTGGAGGGACAGCTGGGGTGCAGAGTCCCAGCCCCCAGGACAGGGCCCATTTGGGGCTGGCCTGGTAGCGCCCTCCCTCACAAGGGAGGAGACATGGAGCTGTGGGTCCTCCTGGGAGGGACTCAGTAGCATGGTCCAAATGCCTGGCTGTGGAGGGCAGACAGGTGGGCTGGGGAGTCCCAGACCCCCAGACTTGGCCCCGCTTGGGACCAGCCGGGGCAAGGCCAACCCGTCCAGGCAGAGGCAGCCTTCCTCCCACCCAGGTGCTGATGGACGCACCCTGTGGGCTGCATCACCCTTAGAGGAAGAGGAGAAGAAGGAAGGGGGGACATGAGGAGGGAAGATCAGAGACCGCAGTCTCAATCCACCCCGTCCAGAACAGGGTTGCCAAGCAAGGATAGACTGACCTTGAGAAAGGACCCAGCAAGGATAGAGTGGACATCCTGGACTCCACCAAAGAGGCAATCGTGGCATAGGTTGAGTTCCACCAGGTGCCGATATCCTGGAGGAGGACATGCTCCCGCTTGTCCACTTCACCCTGCCTCTCTCTCAGTGGCCATGCAGCCCTGATGCTTTTTGAGAAGTGCCCCACCAAGTACTGGCAGTTCTCCAGCAGGGAAATGATCTCTGCGGTGCCCTCCCCAGCCGTAGCATTGCTCCCCAGCCCCAGGGCATCCTTCACCACCAGGTGAATTTTGTGCGCCATACAGATGTTTCTGATTTTGTTTTTTCCAGTGACCCTATGCATATTCGGGCTGCCGTCCATTGCCAGATAGCCACAGGTGAACTGTTTCCCCCCCCCCCCAAACCAGCTCTTCAGGCTACTCTGAATAGCTGTGGAGATATGCTCCACGTCCATACCCTGAGTGTGGAGGAGCACCACCTTGTAGCTAGACGGAAGCATGCCCATCCTCGCTTGGGGCAGTGGGCCTCCCTGCCCACCCTGGAATTCCTCGGGTTGCCACGAGTGCGCGGTGAGGAAGAGGTAGCCGTGGTGCTGGCCACTCCAAAGGTTGGCCGTCAGGTGGACAGTTTGCCCTTGTGCCTTGGCTAGCTCGGCTTTCACCAGATGCACCACTGATACATGGCAGGCAGCATACATCGGCTCATGATCCTCCTAGAGGAGATGGTGTACCATGGGGCCACGCATCGTAGTAGCCCCCAGAAGCCCACAGCCTGCACTAGAGAAAAAGGTTGGCCATCCAGGGCAATCATCCACGTCAGACCCAGGTAGTGGGGGTGAAAGACTGGCTGCTCGAGTCACGGGAAAACGCTGTGATGGTCAGTGGGTTGGGAGCCTCGTTGGCAGAGGGGGGGCCCCCAAAGGCAGAGACTCGACCCACCCAGGGAGAAGGGTTTCTTTATTTTGGCAGGGGCAGTAAAGACAAGCCCCGCAGGCAGTGCCAAGGACAGACAGTTAGCTCCCCCCAAAAGTGCTTCAGGAGTGGGGTACCCACTTGCCAAGGGAGACAAGTAACTCCCAAATCCGAGAATGCAGCGACCCAAGGAAAAAAAGGGGGGGTGCTCTTTCAAAGGAGAAGAAATGCAAGCCCCACAGTTAGTGCCAAGGGCATTCTGCAAACCTCCCCCAAGAAGTGGTTAGAGAGTGGGGTGCCCACTTTCCAGGGCAGAGGGAGAACTCTGAGGTGAGAGACTTTGGCAACCCAGGCAGGCAGGCAGGGGTGCAGAAAGGGGGGGACCACAGCCAGTGCCGGGGGACTTTGCCACCCCCCCCCCAGAAGGTGGTTTGAGACTTGGTCACCAATTGGCAAGGGGGGGCGAGAGAGAGAGAGAGAACAAGAGAGAGAACTCTGAGGTGAGAGACTTCAACAACTCAGGCAGGCAGGGGTGCAGAGTGCAGAAAGGGGAAAAGACCCACAGCCAGTGCCGAGGGGACTTCACCACCCCACTTAAAGGTGGTTTGAGACTTGGTCACCAACTGGCCAGGGGAAAGAGAGAGGACTCTGAAGTAAGAGACTTCAGAAACCCAGGCAGGAAGGGGTGCAGGATGCAGAAAGGGGAAAAAAAAAACACAGCCAGTGCTAAGGGCAGTCATCAATTCACACACACACCCCAGAGTGGTTGGATGGTTAGTCGCCAACTGGCCAGCGGAGAGCGGGTGTCCTTTTGGGATGAGCAGAAAAAGTCAAGCGCCACTGCCAACAGGCAGAGAAAACAGCCGTTTGCACAACCCACAGAAGGAGTGGGGTGACTCCGCTGTTTGACCTGTCAAGGAAACAGGCAACCCCAGAGTCAAACCAAAAACGCATTGTGAAAGCAAAAGAATTCAACCCCAGTTTCCCACCCCTCACATGGAAGAGAGAAAAGAGAGGCAACCAAGCATTGCAGTGGAGAAACTCAGAAAGGGGGAAAACAGCAAGGGAAGGGGAAGATGTTTTTCATCTGGTGACTGGTATAGTCCCCAGGAGATTCAGCAGGTTTCTCCACCCACCACCCACACAGCAACCCCAGTAAATTTTCCCCCCACCCCAGGCCCATCACGAGATTTTTCCACGCGCAAAGGGAGCACTACACTGCAAGAGACCGTGACACGGAACAAAGGACAGTCACGTGCTGCCTGGGAATATATACACACCCCCTCTCATTCCAAGGGAGAAGGATGGATGTCTCTGATTGGAAATCAGAGATGCCTGTCAGCCTTGGGTGCCCGATATTGGTCCCTTGACGGTTAAAAAATCCCACCCACACCCACTTTCCCATGCAAAACTGTGGGGTTAGGGTATCTCTGGCAAAAGTGCCCGAACGCTTCTGAGCTGGGTGCAGGAAGATCGGATGCTCGGGCTTCTGGACACATGACCTTTGAGCTGGTCTGTCTGAACCCCCCAAAAGGCAAAGTTTGGCCCAGATTTTGGCTCGGTGTTTGGGTCTGTGCCCATCCCTAATGCTAAGCTTGCACAGTG
>NW_015191157.1:0-3213 GCF_001447785.1 Gekko japonicus | reverse complement strand
GAGATGCCAATGTTGGATCAGGCCAGAGTGTGGCTGATTATTCCTACCATCTTTTGGTCAGTGTGAGTGTCTGGGCTGCCTCTGAGATAGAGCAGTGACCAGGCACAGAGGTCTCTCCCACTTTCTCCTGTCTGCCCATAAGCATCTCCTGTGGCACGCTGACCTCCTCCCTCTAAGTGAGATCTAGTCACTGAACTGGATTTTTGGAGACAGCACATTAGGCCTGCCAACCTCCAGGTGGTGGCGGGAGATCTCCTGCTATTACAACTGATTTCTGGGCAACAGAGAGCAGTTCGCCAAGAGAAAATGGACCCTTTGGGAGTTGGACTGTATGATATTATACCCCAAACCCCACCCCAGGGTCCACCCCCAAAAAATCCAACCCAGAGCTGGCAACCCTAGAGCACATGAAGCCCTGGCCTTCTTTGGCGGCATCTCACTTTCTAAAAGTCTTTTGTTTCGGTCTTCTATGTTGTAAAATGCTAACCTAAACATAGAATTATCTGAAACAGGCATCATGCGCCAAGGAACAGATTTGCATCAGCTTGGGTCCTGATTCATTATTCTTTTGCTGGCAGAGCGATGGATCGTTATCGTTACGGGATTCCTCTGTTTGGCCATATGGTTTTGTTGGCTGTGCAGGATTTCTCAGCCAGGGAGCGGCAATGGAGCCATCTGGGTGGTGTTTGCCCAGCTCCTTGAAATAGCTTTTGAAATGCAGGCTTCTGTGTGAGTGGTATGTGTGTGTGTGTGCTCTGCGTTGTCCTGAAGTTTTGAAATGCAGGCTTCTGTGTGAGTGGTGTGTGTGCTCTGCGTTGTCCTGAATAAATTGTATCGTTTCTTCTTCCACATTGGTGAAGTGCCTAGGAAGCCCCTTATTTTGGGTGGGAGGGTTCAACCCCCTCCTATTGCTTTTCCTTTCCCTCTTTCTTGTTTCAGCCTCCCACTGTCCCACTGAGCAACCATCCCATCCTGTCCTTCATGCACTGGCTCACCTCCTCCTCAAAACCAGCATCTAGGTCAAGTGGCTCAACTATTAGAAACACCCCTCCCTCCCCTTTTTCTCTTCCCCTTCCGAAGGTAGACCTTAGGTTTGGGTTGGGGAACATAGTAGCTGTATTGCTGTCTCCTTCGCGGCAGGGTTATCTCCCTGATGCATCAGGAAATTGCTTCCACATCTCACTGGGCAGCCACTGAGTGATGAACGAGCCCATCATCTTCCTTGATTCTGGGGTATAATATGCTCCCACACTCTGGCCTTGCCGGCTGCTGTACTTTCCTGTGCATTTTAGCCCTGTTTCTCTTGCACATAGATATTTCAACCTCCTGCAACGAGGCTTCCAAGGTTACTATAAGATGACTCTGTCCACATGGAAAGGTGGTAACCTCTGGCTTCTACCCATGCTTACCCCTGGTCTCCAAGCTGCTGTCTGGGTTGGTTCATTCCTACAGACTTCTTATCAATTGAGTATTCATCATTTGGTGGTACACTGCTGAAAGCGTGAAGTAACTCCATGGATAAGTAAAGCATTTGAGATGATATGAAATTTCCATCCATGATATGTGATCTCTGATGGCTCATGAACACACATAAGAGGGACATCTTTCACATTATACCTCTGCAATGGAAAGATCTAGAGACTTTAAAAAATGAAAGCTGGGGGAAGGTGGAGAGAAGAGCTAGTTGATCATATCAATAGATGGTTGCAATGTTACTGGCACTGCAGCAATGTAGTGGCTGCTGATTTATTGTTAAACTGTCTGGAAAAAGCTCTTCCGGTGGCGCAGGGCCCAGGGGGAGGAAAGGAAAATAGCACCAAGTTTGGTGGGGCCTTCAAAAATGCTCCCCTTGCCATCTACAGGGTGGGCAAAAGCACTTTGACTGCCATTTTTCCAAAAAGATGGTGTCAAAGCAGGTTTGGGAATGACTGCTGCAAAGCAGGGGAAAATCCAGAAAGTAGAACATTATGGGACAATGTCATGTGGATAAACCCCCCCCCCAAAAAAAGCCCTCCAGTTTGGATGCTAAACCAGAAGACAGTTTCTGTGTAAAAGCAACCCAATACAATAATTGGATGCTACATAGAAGTGTTTTGGCACACGGTTCAAGAGGCCCAGTTTGGTGTAGTGGTTAAGAGTGCGGTCTCTAATCTGGGAGAACTGTATTTGATTCACCACTCCTGCACATGCAGCTGCTGGTGTGAGCTTGGGTCAGTCATAAGTTCTTTCAGAGCTGTTCTCTCAAAGGCAGTTCTCAAGAGAGCTCACTCAGCCCCACTTACCTCACAGGCAGGGCCGGCCCGAGGTTGTCCTGTGCTCTAGGCGAGCGCAGATGCCAACCTCCCGGCAGGGCCTGGAGATGCGCTCTGGACATCCTTTCCCCATGGCACGGTGTGTGTGTGGGGGGGTTGGGTCTGCACGTCCCCGGCGAGGCTGAAGGCGTCTGGGGACGGGTAGGCCCGCCCAAGCCCCGCGAGCGCCTTCCGGCCCGGCAGAGAGCTGGCGCAAGTCCGGAGATGACCCACTCCCCTCCGTAAGCTCCATTAAATAGACCTGCATAAGATTCTGAGTAGACCGGTTCGGGACTGCTCTCTGGAGGCGTCTGCTGGGGAAATAGCTCGAGAGCGTGCAGGAAATGCTGTCTGGAATCGGCTCTCAACCCATCTTCACTACTCACCCAACACAGTTTTCATCACCCGCCGACGGACTCTTCGGAAACCGCCCATCCGGCCAGCTGGCACGGGGGGAGAAACGCGAGCCGGGCCCTGCTGCGGGCGTCCTTCTCGCACATGCCGCAGACCAGGCCAGGGGCTGGGCCCGGAGTCCCCAAGGTGGCTGGGTGCCTGCCGGCCCTTCTGGCTCTCCCTCTCCGGGATTGCCCGAGGACTTGTACTTGCCCTCTGCTCTTCCCCAGTAGCATATTGGATTCCCTGCCTGTCCTGGGCTTGCGGGCCGAGGCTGATTCCCCTCGGAGGGGAGCAGGGGCTTCTAACTGAAGTGTGGACGACGGGGGTGGAGGGAGGACGCCGGGTCCTGGGCTGGAGCCGCCTGCTGCGGTGCCTGGCTGGAGTGGGCGGCATCTGGGAAGGGCGCCCTGTCCAGTCTCTCTGTGCGCTGGGTGCACATGGGAGCGCGCGGATGCATGGATGTGTGAGAGAGACTGTGTCTCTCTCTGTGTGTGTGAGGGGGGGGAATGATATAACCGTGCTTAGG
>NW_015191156.1:0-3440 GCF_001447785.1 Gekko japonicus | reverse complement strand
CAGCAATGGTTCCCCAGGAGAAAATGGCTATTTTGAAGGGTGGAGTCTATGGCATTTTACCTGTCTGAGGTCCCACTCCTCCTTCAAACTCCACCCTCTCCAGGCTCCACCCCTCAAATATCCAGGAATTTCACAACCTGGAGGTGGCAACCAGTGTTCCCTCTAAGCTGAGTTAGTGTGAGCTAGCTCACAGTTTTTTAGCCTCCAGCTCACACACTTTTGTCTTAGCTCAGGAAGGATAGCTCCAGCACAAATTAATTTATGCAGTAGCCAAGTTGCTCACTCACAACTTTAATGCCAGTAGCTCACAAAGTAGAATTTTTGCTCACAAGTCTCCACAGCTTAGAGGGAGCACTGCAACCCTATTTCCTTCCCAGCCAACCGTCAACATACCATTATCTGCCCCTCTGAGTCCAGGTTTCCATCCCTTCCCCCCTCTCTGTACCCTCTACCTAGGAAAAGTACAGTCTTTCTCCACAGTGGTGATCAAAGCAGCTCACATCATTCTCCTATCCCCTTTTTGATTTGCACAACAACTCTGTGAGGTAGGTTATGCTGAAAGTCTGTGAGTGGTCTGAAATCACCCAATCAGCTTCCACAGGAAGAACCTGGGCCTAGAAGACCCTATTCTGAAGCACTAACTGCTATGTCACACTTGCTTTCTTGGGGGAGCCACCTCAGCAGGGTATACTGACACAGAGACTACCATTTTCTCCAGGGGAACTGATCTCTGCCATCTGGAGAGCAGTTGTAATTCTGAGTGATCTCCAGCCCACACCTGGAGATTGGCAACAATGGTTCCCCAGAGGAAATGGCTGGTTTGGAGGTTGGAGTCTATGGCACTGTACCTGCCTGAGGTCCCAGCCCTCCTCAGGCTCCACCCCATAAATATCTAGGAATTTCCCAACCTGGAGTTGGCAACCCTAACTCCTTCCCAGCCAACCTCAACCTACTGTTATCTGCCCCTGATCTCTACTATCTGGAGAGTGATCTCCAGCCCTCACCTCATCAATGATTCCTCAGGAGGAAAAGTAGTCTTTCTCTGCAGTGTAGACCAAAGTAGCTTACATCATTCTCCTCTCCCCCTTTTGAGCTGCACAACAACCCTGTGAGGTAGGTTAGGCTGGAAGTCTGTGACTGGTCTGAAATCACCCACTCAGCTTCCACAGCAAGAACCTGTGTCTAGCAGACCCTGCTCTGAAGCGCTAACTGCTACGCCTAGTGTAGCCAACCTCCAGGTGGGACCTGAAGATCACTGGGTATCACACCTGAACTCTAGACAACAGATCTCTCCCCCCTGGAGAAAATAACTGCTTTGGAGGGTGGGCTCTATGCCATTCTATTTAGCTGAGGCCTCTCCCCTCCTCAGACTCTGACTTCCTTATACTCCACCACAGAATGTTCAGGAATTTCCCAACCTGGAGCTGGCAACCCTAGTCAGGACTGGTCCCAATGAGTTCCCCACAAAGGCCTGGAAAGGGCTTCCTTCCTTTGTCTTTTTACTGACAGAACCAGGCTTGGTTACCTAGCAACAGCCACTGAGGGAAAAGTTAGTCCCATAGGAGCCAAGGAGAAGAGTATTCTTCAGGAGAGACAGCCGTTTTGATAGTTAATTCTGTGAGGGAAGAGTGTTCAGGCTGACAGTGGATGGGTGAAAGGAGCAGACCAGGAGCATCCCCAGCCCCCAGCCAATGGCACGCAAGTCCTCTTGAGTGGCGGTTGATGGGCCAATGGCTGATGGAGCACACTGCATGGCCAATGGGAGAGCTGGAAATGGCTAATATGTAAGGGAATTATATATATAGGATACTATTGACCACTGAGGAAGGCATTTGAGGATGAAATGCATATAGTTTTGAGTTGGTCATTTGATATTTTCATAAACTTTGAATAGGAAATTATAAGTGTCTGTAAAGCTTATTTGTTATAATTCTTATTATAGCCCTTTGTTTTTAATTATTTTATTGTGTGCACCATATATTAAACATATTTTGATACAAAAATTTTATTTACTGTAGCTTGACTCTTGTAGCATTCTCCATGTACCACAGTGGCCAGCTCTTTTCTGCCTAGGCAGGGAAGGCTGCAGCTGGCTAACCAGTCAAAGCTGGTAAAAGGCACTCCTGACCACAACTACCATCTGCTTATCCAGTTTTAGGCAAGGGTCTAAGCGTACCCTCCAAGCTACAGACCTGCTCCTTCAAGGGGAGTGCAACCCCCCCCATCCAGAACAGGAGACACCTGGGTCTGGTCTGGGTCTGGTCACCATTAGTACTGTTGTTGAGGCACTGGTTCAAGGTTTCTACAGCCTCTCTGGGATCAACTGATAAGAAAACAGAGCTGAGTGTCACCTCCATATAGGTTACAACCCAGCCCAAAGCTCCAGACAAACTTATCCAGCAGTTTCATGTACTTGTTGAAAAGTATACAGGACCAGATCAATATTTGTGGGCCACAGGGCTGAGCAGCATCCCCAGCACTATCTTCTGAAACCTACACTTAAGTTAAGACCATGACCACCATAAAATAGCACCTCCCAAACTCAGACCAGAAAGGTGGTCCAGAAAGACACCATGATCAAAGGTGTGGAAAGCCACTAGGAGGACAGGCAGAATTGTACTGCCTCTGTCCATCTTCCACAACAGGTGGCTGTTTCAGTCCCTTAAACCAGGCCCGAAACCAGATTGGAAAGGGTGGAAACCATCTGCTCCATCCAGGAATGCTTGAAGTTTATCCACCCATCACCCATTTAATTATCTTGGTCAAGAATGGAACATTTGAGACTGTTCCATAGTTACTGAAATCTTCTGTTTCCAGGGTAGACTTCTTTAGGAGTAGACATATTGTGTTACAGGCTGTGGCCTGTAACAAGGCTGGGGCAACCACCACCCCTCTCTCTTGAGGAGGCATTAAGAACCTCTCAGACCCAGTCAGCCTGTCCCCCAGCAGTTTTAAGTAGCCAGGAAATTTGTGCAAGCAAAAATTGTATTCCCACTAAGTTTGAATTAGTGCAAGGGGCTACCATGGTTTTTTCCCCCTTCTTGCGTTTCCACTTGCACAAGAGCTCTGGAGCAAGTGGAAATTTTGTGCTGGACTCATCCCCGTAGTCTTCAAAATTTAACATACTTATTGGCCTGCTGTGACAGACTGCACGTTTAAAAGCTTATAAGTGCTGTACAATCAGGTAAAGGACTGTGAAGGGTTAATTCCTCACACAGCCAGAGAGCCTTGAGTGACAGGCTGCTCCAAGAGATCGTATTGGTTAGCATCAATTGAGCAGAGAGACTTCTGAACTCAATGCTGAGGAATTCGTTCTGAATTCAGCCCTGAATGAAAACAGTTTAACACAGATGGAGAACTAAGGGAAGTTGGCAAAAGGAGTGGGTAGTTAGGAGAAGACTCACATTCAGACCAAGAAAAGGGAATAGATCTTCTAGTGA
>NW_015191155.1:0-2660 GCF_001447785.1 Gekko japonicus | reverse complement strand
AGATACAGGGTCTTGCCAGTGGCGTGGGGACCAGCCGGTTCCCCCCCCCATTCTGATTGAAGGCAAAGAGCATTACGAAATTGCTAAGATCTTGGACTCTAAGCAAAAACGTGGCAAACTGTTTTATTGGGTGGAATGGAAAGACTTTGGACCCCAGCACCTCGAATGGGTGGAAGTAGGGGATATTCGGGCCCCTCAGTTGATTCGGCAATTCCACCGGGAGTTCCCGGACAAACTGGGAGATCTCCCGGCATGACCGGGAGATGGTTGGATTTTGGTGGAAAGTTGGTTTTCGAGGGGGCAGTATGTCAGCAAGCTGCCAATTTTCCTTTTTGGTCTTCTTCTGTATGCGCTTACATGCTTTCACTTTCATATGTAGACCTGTTGATGCACTTAATTGCTTAGCTGCTGGAACATGTATATCTCTCAAGGCCACAGGTGGTTGCTGCTGCATAGTTGCTTGGGTTATCTCACGAAGGGGCCGTGGGAAGGAGATATGTTATGCCGCCTAGAAGCGTTTGCTCCCAGGCCCAATGGCGCACGGGGGAAGTCCCGCAATTGGGCCTTAGCTATTTGAATGTACTATAACCTGTCATGCTCTTTGATTCCCCCTCATTCCTAAGAGTGATCCTGTACATGCATCTATAACTTCAAATAAAGTAAAACCTGTCTACAAGAGTGTACTTCTTTGATGCTGTGGGAGCCTGACAGAGATGTTCTTGGTGTGTCATTGTGCACAGCCAGGCTGGCTGCAGCTCTCACCGCCATCCCAGCTCCTAGGCCTCATGTCTGATCTTATTTTGGGATATTTTGCAGGATCAAAGAACGAAGATGCCACCTCCCGGTATGGTCCTGGTTCTCTACCTGATGGGATTTTTCTCAGGAGAGCTTCAGGTATGAAGGGCATGGAAAGCAGGGAGTGAGGGAGTCAGGGCTGGAAACTGACCGTGAAATTACACCTGGAGTTTGATTTGTGCAGTTTGGGGGAACTGCAGACTGGGGCAGGTGGCCAGGCGTGGGGATGGGCATGAATCAAACTGTGAAGTGAAATTTGTCGCTAATTTTGCCCTGTCCGTGGTTCACAAACTGAAGTTCATGACTGGTCTACTGTCATGAACTTCCACAAAAGTTTAAAGCAGTTCATGGCAGTTTGTGACAGTACATGGGTAGAGCACAAAGCAGGGGGTTAAAGGGACTCTGAGTCCCTTCAAACCTTTGCTTTCTGTTCCCCACAAAAACCCACAAAAACAGATGGACAGCAGGGAACAGCCTGCTCCCCGCCACTCAATTGTTTTTCATGCTTTCTGCAAACCCCATTGAAAGGGACTGCAGTCCTTTTCAACCTGCCACGAACCACGAACCAGTTCAGTTTGTGAATAAACCCCCCTGGCTCTGTTCAGCTCATGGTTTGAACCATGAACTGACACAAACGTAATTTTTCTGGTTTGTGCCCATCCCTAGCCAGAGGACCAAACCTGAAAAGCTACCTTCAGGGGTGACATCCCATATTTTGAGTGGCTGTGCAGGCAGGGACATTTCCCAGAGTTACTGGCCTGATTCCCCCCCCCCCAATCATGGAATGTAGTTGGTCTCCCCGTGGAGGTTATGATGGCCAAAGGAAATGTGTGTGGCTGTGATGGGAAATAGAGTTGCCAGCCTTGAGCTGGCAAATGGCGGATGTTTGCAGGGCGATGCCTAGGGAGGGTTGAGGTTCCAGGGACATGATGGTGCATCTTCCATGATGCTTTGGAAATTTCCCCAATACAACAGAGACCAGGGAAGTTCTTACACTTCTGGCCAACGTTGTAGTGAGCCCTCCAATCTCGATAGTCGTTAATGTAGAATTGTGTGTGGGGGGGGGGTGTCCTAGAGCGTGACCATCAAAGCTATTCCCTCCCCTTTTTTCTCCTGCTTCTCAAGTCATAGAGGGGCCCTGGGGATTGCCTGCTGTCAGTGGGCAAATTGCAAGGCAACTCCCCCCAAAACAGCAAAAAAAGGAGTAAAAGAAATGAAAACAGGTTTACAATTATTGCCATCCCTTTTGTTTGACAGCTGCAGGCCCCATCTTCCCATGGCCTCCTCGTATTGAGTGGAAGATGAAGAGCTGGGGAGTATTGATTAGAAAAAGACTGACATCAATTCCAGATCGCCCAAAAAAAAAAAATGCATCCGCGCTCACTTGATTTTTTGCTAATCTAATCTGATGAATATGTTGCCGAAGGCTTCCACAGCCAGAGTTCATTAGCTGTTGTAGTTTTTCCAGGCTGTTTGGCCACAGTCTTGGCATTGTAGGAGTTGACGTTTCGCCAGTAGCTGTGACTGGCATCCTCAGAGGTATACCACAGAAAGATGGGGTACCCTCTGTGTCAAGGTGAGAAGAAAAATGGTAGGCAGGTAATTTATATCTACTCAGGAAGGTGGGGTAGGGCTGACTCTTGCCAAAAACAGTCCCAACAACGTTCCTTAACTAGGATCAGGTTTATTGAGCAGTATAAGCAAGTCAATCTGGTACACGGTCAGTGTTAGAACTGGAGCTCCGGGCGGGAAAGGCACAGATACACAGAATTCGAACTGAACCCCCTGATGCAGGTAAGCCAAGAAGCAAAACAAGAAATTCCGCCTAAAACTAATGAGTCGAGGTTCTCAGCAAAGCCTGCAGA
>NW_015191154.1:0-4050 GCF_001447785.1 Gekko japonicus | reverse complement strand
CTCCCTTCTCATTTGGCAAAGCATGCTTTAAAAGGGGGGTCAGATGGATTAACAGAGGATGTCTATCAGTGGCTACCAGCCATGGTGACTGAGAGGAACTTCCACATTTGGAGGCACTAATCCTCTGGATCCTGAGCCAGGAGACAACATCAGGGGAAGGCCTCAGCCTGTATGCCCTGTTGTTGGACCTCCGGAGGAACTGGTTGGCCACTGTGTGAGACAGGATGCTGGACTAGATGGACCACTGGTCTGATCCAGTGGGACTCTTCTTATGTTCTTATCAGGGAAGGCCTCGGCCTCTATGCCCTGTTGTTGGCCCTCCAGAGGAACTGGTTGCCCACTGTGTGAGACAGGATGCTGGACTAGATGGATCACTGGTCTGATCCAGCGGGACTCTTCTTATGTTCTTATCAGGGAAGGCCTCGGCTTCTATGCCCTGCTGTTGGCCATCCGGAGGAACTGGTTGGCCACTGTGTGAGACAGGATGCTGGACTAGATGGACCACTGGTCTGATCCAGCAGGGCTTTTCCTATGTCCTTAACATATTTTTGTGCTGTTCAATCAGGGGCATGCACTTGTGCAGAGCTAAATTCCCAGCCATTAACCACACAGCTTGAGAAAATGAACATTTCCCACTCATTTCAATGTAATCAATGCCAAAGGAACACACCACAACCTGGCAAAACATTTTCCATCCTTCTAACTGCACAGTCCTTCCCATCTGCACAACTGCACAATCTTTCCCATCCTTCTAGCTGCACAATCAGTTCTTACTGTTTAAGGGGACTTGCAGAAGTATAGCTGGTCGCCCTATTTCCCTGAACCACGGCAGATGCAGGACAGCAGAGGTCATCTTGTCACCCTAAACCATATGACTGAGCTGCCTGTCTTATCTTAAATACATGTTTAATATTCTGCACAAAGTTCATTCCTCCTACTTAGGGATCTTCCTCTAAATTGCTAAAATTTAAAGATGCTCTGGAAGGTAAGGCAGCACAGTATAGCCTGAACTCATCTGATCTTGGAAATGCTTGGATGGGAGGCCACCAAGGAAGGCTCTGCAGAGGAAGGCCGTGGCAAACCACCTCTGCTTCTCATTTGCCTTAGAAGCTCCTTCCTGGGGTCACCCTGATTCGGTTGTGACTTGACAGCCCTTACAGACGTAAGATCATCCCAGATCACCACAGACTGTGACTGCAGCCATGAAATTAAAAGATGCCTGCTCCTTGGGAGGAAAGCGATGGCGAACCTAAACAGCATGATAAAAAGTAGAGACATTACCCTGCCAACAAAAGTCCGCATGGTCAAAGCAATGGTATTCCCAGTAGTCATGTATGGCTGCGAGAGTTGGACTATAAGGAAGGCCGAGTGCCGAAGAATAGATTCTTTTGAACTATGGTGCTGGAGAAGACTCCTGAGAGTCCCTTGGACTGCAAGGAGATCAAATCAGTCAATCCTAAAAGAAATCAACCCTGACTGTTCCCTGGAAGGCCAGATAATGAAACTGAAGCTCAAATACTTTGGCCACCAAATGAGAAGGGAGCACTCACTGGAGAAGACCCTGATGCTGGAAAAGATTGAAGGTCAAAGAAGACGGGGACGGCAAAAGATGAGATGGTTAGACAGTGTCATAGATGCAACAAACATGAAATTGAGCAAACTTCAGAGGACAGTGGAAGACAGGAGGGCCTAGTGGGATCTGGTCCATGGGGTCGCAAAGAGTCGGACTCGACGGTGCGACTGAACAACAACAGACGTAAAGATGTTCTCCTGGCCCATGAATCTCGTTTGTCTACCCACCACCATATTAGACAGTTGGCCAGTCTGCACCTAGCATTTGCCCCGCTAGTCTTACCAAACCCAGGCTGGAACAGAAATCCCCCTCTGCATTGCATGCCACTTTCACTTTGATCGATTGTCGGATTTTATGGCAGTGTCCAGACTGCATGCCGCTTTCACTTTATTTGAGCTCTCGGTTTTACGGTAGCCGTCTGCATAGATTAATAGCCATTTCATAGCCATTCAGGGGTGACTCCGCAGTCAGTACGGCATTGGCCACGGGGTATTCGAATGTGCTTTTCAGCTGAATCTTTTTCTGTTCCAGTGTGGGTTTGGTAAAACAGCGCAGCAGATGCTAGATGCAGATTGGGCCATTGTCTATGTGTCATTCAATATTACAGGAAGTCACCCCAATCTATCATAAATCACAAACAAACAAATGTGGAAGTAGTCGGATAAGAATGTGGATGTGATTGCAGGCTGGAATGCACAACCTCATCCCAAGGAGGGCTTAGGTATGCATTTGCTCCAGCACCTTTGCTTCCATTTATGCTGGCATCTCTCAGACATTAAGCGTAGCAGAGCATTTTCCATCAGGACATTTTCCAGATCATTAACAGAGATGCTTGATACCAGCCCAGCTCCAGCAACACCTCTTTTCTCGTCACCGTGCTGATTTCTAATCCCATCAATTTGCCAGCGACTTGGTGTATAGCTAAGTCTCTAGAACGCTGGATGTCGTCTCCATCAGACCCGACTGAAATACATTCATCAGGCAAGATTTCACGAGAGGCAGAACCAGATGTAGGCAGTCCAATTGTATTACGTTTGCTACATTGCCTTCATTCTCCATATCTGTACTTCAGAATGCAGAGAACACATTCACGGTGGCTATTCCTTCCATGCACCATCCTTTTAAGAGTCTATCTCCTTGATCAAACACTTTTTTTTCACCCTGCGACTGCAAAACACCAAGCCAGTGCATGTGCCAGATCAGCGCGCACCAAGTGCAGGCCACGGAGGCCAAAGCCGGGTCGAAATTTACTTCCATGAGTTGGGAATGCACTAATTTAAATTTTGTCATCATCAGATATCAAAGCCAGCTGCTGCAATTTAGTTCCTTGAGACATTTGCACCGAAGCTGGTTTCAACACATTTCCTACAACTTAGGCCCATTCTGCATCTAGCATTTGCTCTGCTGTTTTACCAAACCCACGCTGGAACAGAAATTCCCCTCTACATTGCAGGCCCCTTTCACTTTGATTGTCAGATTTTATGGTAGCCTCCACACTCCATGCCAGTTTCTCTTCCTTTGATCAGAAGGCAACACCCACCGCTCAGGCTCCACTGGACTATTGTGGATTGCTAGCTATTTGGGGGGGGGGGAGAGAATGTGCAGGTCTGCCCTCACAGAGGAGAGAGAGCTTGTACCTGAATAAAACTTGGTCTTAAAGGTGCCACTGGACTGTTCTGGATTGCTAGCTATGGGAGGGGGGAATGCACAGATCTGCCCTCACAGAGGAGGGAGAGCTTGTACCTGAATAAAACTTGGTCTTAAAGGTGCCAATGGACTGTTTTGTATTGCTAGCTATGGGAGGGGGGAATGCGCAGATCTGCCCTCACAGAGGAGGGAGAGCTTGTACCTGAATAAAACTTGGTCTTAAAGGTGCCACTGGACTGTTTTGTATTGCTAACTATGGGAGGGGCTCGTGACCTGACTGAGGGCTGTTGGGAACAGGGGGTGGGGCTTGTTGCATGTGCCCGCCCCCTGGGCTCCGGAGCTCCACTCCTGTGCGCTCCCACAGGTAATGACCCCTGTATAGATTTATAGCCATTTTATGGTTGTTTAGGGGTGACTCTGCAGTCAGTACATCCTTGGCCCGGGGTATTTGAATGTTGTCTTGAGCTGCATCTCTTTCTGTCCCAGTGTGGGCGTGGCAAAACAACGGAGCAAATGCTAGATGCCGAATGGGCTTTAAAATAGTAGGACCTATCCAATGCACAGTGAGCATCTGTTTACCACTGGCAGTTTTTGATTACAACAATATTGGAAAGGAAACTAATAGGCCAATGAAGATATGAAGCTGTCTTAGCCTGAGTCAGACCACTGGTCCCATCTAGCTCACACAAGGACGTAACAGAAGCCGTGCTGGATCAGGCCACTGGCCCTCCCTGGATATGTGGTGTGGGTGGCCCCACCATTTAGCGTCTGTCATCATCATGATACCTTGCTATTAAATACAGATGTGCTTCACTCCCTGACTTCTTTAA
>NW_015191153.1:0-3454 GCF_001447785.1 Gekko japonicus | reverse complement strand
GACCATTTACTTCCTTGTGTGCCCCTGGAAGAATACCTACTTGCCAACGGACTGCCTTCCCCCGGCACTCCTTTTAAAATAACTTGTCTGTGATGGTGGAGGTCTATGCGGTATAGAGAACTTCTACCAGCATCCAAAGTTATAAAGTATTTATTTTTTTAAAAAATCACAAGCATACTTTAAGCACAGCACCGGATTGAGCAAGGGATTCCAAAAGAAATGGGTAAAACACAATTCCTCTGTCCCTCTCTCTATACATGCCCTATCAGATGTTAAAATATAGGACAGGTGCCTTAGTTTAGGAAGTTACAAATATCTACAGAGTTACCATTACCTGACGTTTCCTCCAGGCCAGCACATGGCTAAGGACCACCTCCTCCAAACCTCAGTTAAGAGTTTGGTCTACTCTGATAGACTCAGCACAAAAGAGAGCTTCCTCCTTGCTCCCCTGAGTTTTATCACCTCTTTCCCACCCACTGACCAGGTCAGGCCAGATCAAAGAAGCTTTTCCTGAAGTCTCCAGAATTTCCTTCTTGAAGTCTTGCTAGTATTTAACACCTCCAAATCTTGCTTAAAAGGGGGGGGGGAGCTTGAGCATCCCATTGTCTAGACCGATTAGCATTTGTATGAAGGTGGACTGTGGTAACTCTGTAAAGCAGTTGAACTGACTTCCCCCCTTTTTGTCTGTTCTCTGCCCAAAGATGGGGGGGGGGGGGGACTTTAAAACTCTGAGTGAAGGTTTTGCTTATTTCAAACCTCCAAAGAAAAAATGCATTTCTTCACAGATGTATTTGCTTGGGTTCTGTGACACACACACTCCTCATCTTGGGTGTAACAGGAGATCTTTCTTTTTCTGTAACTGTTCCCATGTCACTCCCCAGCAACCAGCCAACAAAAACACCTACTTACAAAAGATGAACTATACCATTACTGGCTCCTTGTCTACGCCACCATTTTATTCCAGTTGATAAATTTGCGCTTAGCACTTAAGTTGTTCAGTGTTGCTTACTAATTTGGTAATATTTACTTTGGCATTGAAAGCGGAGGGCAGCTGCTTTAAATGTCCTGCTAAGTTCTATGCATTTCTTTTTTTAGGGGGAAGGATAGTATTTCTTGTTTTCTCTCTCTGTCTCTCTCTCGCTTGTCCCTTTCCTAATAAGATATAGGATATGAACAGGCTACAGTGTCATGGACAGAACCGAGCTTCCTGTTTATGAGTCACCAGAGATGCAAAAGGTGTTGGATGACATTTCTCAGCTGAGGGATTCAGCACAACTCTATGTCAAGAGCATATCCCTCCCCCCAAGCAGGGTGGTCCCGTGCTGACTTACTGACCTTACACAACATTGCATAGGATTTCTTGAAAGGAACAGTAGTTAGAATTAAATGACAGCTACTTTAACCACCCTTTTTAAACAACTGCATCCTTGTAGTATCATTATTTGTACAATCATTCATCTAAACACAGTGTTCAAATAGGTATCAACTACTATGGATGTTACAAAGATACATTTTCTCAATGTTTTTCTCCTGCTATGTCCACACAAAATGCTTCTTTGTGTATATGTCACACCTGGAGGGGAGCTGGTCTTCATTCTTTATGATTGGTTAGAAGGAAGCACATACAGTCAAACTTGTTTGGAAAAGTCGCACTCATAATTTAGCTCTGCTATGAACAGAGCTTCTGTTTTGTTTTGTTTAGGTATCTCTGCTTAACCTTCAGAGAGATATAACCTACAAAGATGCAGTTACTAATATCTGAGTCATATCCATTATTCTCCCTAAAATCTCTAGGTATTGTACAAGAATTACACCTCAAACGCATCTTGCAGGCAGATTTAGAGAACAATCCTAAGCAGGTGTCATGCCCTGCCTGCCCCCTGGGGGGGGGCACCGTCCACTGTGGTGCCTCAACTCCAAAAGGGCTTCCTCAAGGCCTCAGAGAGGGAAGGGGGTTCTATTTCACCCTGCTGTTCCTCCTCTCAGCCATCTGGTCCCCTCTATGACCTGGACTCAGTGGCCCTCTTCCTCCTTGGCCTGTTAGAAGGAGCCCCATTTTATTTCCTCCCTTCAACTGTTGACCTGCCCCCTCCCCCGGGTGAATGGCTACTTCCCCTGTCCTTCCTCCTGGCACTGTGGGTGATGGCTCAGAGCCTCCTGGCTCAGTCTCAGGTGCCACCCACCACCACCTATCCCTGAGTGTCTTCCATGCCTGCCCCAACCTCAGCTATTCCCACCTGGCTACAGGGAGCATTGGATGAGATATTCCCAGCTCTCATCTGCTCCCAGCCTCCTCCTCTGCTGCTGCCAATGTATTGTTCCTACAGCTGGGCCATGGTGGCTGTGGCATCATGGTTCAGCTCTCTGCTGCCTGCTCCCCCTGTCTAGTGGACAACGATGCTTCCCAATGACACCTGCCCCCCCCCCACAGGCTTGTAGCCACAGGGAGCCTTGGGGTGATGTTCCCTCATGAATGTGCCCTGTCTCCTCCTCTACTAGTCCCCCTTCCCTCCCCCAGGAGGCAGAGGGAGCCTGGGGTGACCGGTGACAACTGCACTTGCTGGTAGCATATTCAGCCAGCCTGGGTGCCTCATGGTTGGCCGGGAGGGGGAGGGAGCCTGAGGCGTTTGTGCTGCCCTCTCATGGATGGGACATTCATGAATGGCTCGCTAGAGAGAGGGTGCGAGAGATGTGAGGAGTTGCCTCAGTCAATCCTGCCCACGCCCTACCTTCTCACCCCCCTTCCTCAGCGCCTCAGCTGCCGCCTCCCAAGGAGAAGAGTGGCCAGCCCCTCTGCTGTCACCTCAGGCACCCCCTGGACTTGGGGTGAACTCTTTTGGGTGCCAGGGCACTGGGGTGGAAAGAATTCTCACCTCCCCTTTCTGCAGGACAAGTAGTGGGCCATGTGGCTTGCTGTCTCCACCGGCAACCTGCCTGCAAGGGTGAGTGAGTGAGAGTGAGTGAACAGCTCAGTGGTGGTTGACTGGCTGGCATCAGCCCCACCCAATCTGTCCTGAGTCCTTTCCTTTCTTCTCATCTTGAGCAGCATGATAGTGGTGGAACAGGAGGACAGGGAGTTGGACGAGTTCCTCAAGAGTAAATGGAGTGGTAAGGTGGGACTATGAGTTTCGGAAGTGATGTTGAAAGTGACGTAAATACATCAGGTCATGTTCCTCCCAAATATTTTCTGGCTATGGGGCTGCCACACCAGTGCCTCAGGTGAGTGCCTATGGCTTTTCTGCTCCAGACCTGGTGGAGATGGGCTCCTGGGAAGTCCAGCGTCAGAGCCATCTACAGCTCTGCCTGCCTTCCCAGCCCCTTTCCCAACCCTGGGGGTTGTCAGCGCAGGTGTGTCCAGGTGTGGGCCTGTACTGTCCAGCTGTGGTGGCACCACCCACCCAGGTTGCTCCACCACTTGCCCTGACCCCGGACAGCAGGCTTGTTTAGATTCCTT
>NW_015191152.1:0-3114 GCF_001447785.1 Gekko japonicus | reverse complement strand
TACAGAATGGAAATCCATCGACCTTGTGAGGAAACTTGCACAGGTACAAACAGAGGTCATCTTTCTCACCAAATGCAGAAGAATGAACATTATACCAAAGGTACTGAGAATTAAAAAACCCCACTACAATCCACTTACCCCATGAAGAAGATATTGGATTTATACCCTGCCCTTCACTACCAGAAAGAGTCTCAGAACTGCTTACAATCTCCTTTCCTCTCCCCACAACAGATACCCTGTGAGTAGGTGGGTCTGGAGGAGCTCTTTCGAGAACTGCTCGTGAGAGAACAGCTCTGAGAGAACTTGTGACTGACCCAAGGTCACCCAGCTAGCTGCATGTGGAGAAGTGGGGAATCAAACCCGGTTCTCCCAGATTAAAGTCTGTGCTCCTATACACTACACCAAATGCACTCCTAGCCACCACACCAGAAACTATGGTGAGAGTTTGTGCCCAGTTGTACAAGTCTTCTGTGCAGCATCCCTTCTTCGGTTACAGACCGTTCTTTGGAGCCTTCTCCATATTCATCACTTCTGCCTCCTGAGAGGCCAAACCCAGTATGAATGGATCTACTTAGTCCCAGTTTCATGGACGTGGGATAAACTGTTCTGTGCTACTTTTGGCCACAACGGCCAGTTTGAACAAAGGCCACCGGATATTGTTATGTTCTGTCAGGATCCACAACTGGATATTACAGGAGTCTTTCCCCTCATGAGCTGGGCCCTCACAGAGGCCCGGCAAAAGAGCGCCCTGTATCTAACCACACATTCTGGACCCTTAAGAGCACATAAGTTTTCTTCAGAGTGGGCAGCCATTTCCCCCCCCATTCCCCCTGCCCGCAACGGACCCCTGCTTTGTCTCCCCCCCCCCCGCTGTTTCTGAGATTCCACTCATCCCTGAGAACAAAAGTTTGGTGAGTGTAGTAGGCTACTGGGGGCCCAGCAAAAATGGCTGCCTCCTCTCAAGAAACCATTGGCGCCTTTTAAGTCTTTGGAGCTGCGTTGTTGGATATAGACAGTCACTCTGGAGGGCGGGAGATACCCCTGAGATAAGCATGGGCTGCTTTGGAAGGATTTACACTAATGGCTGACAGCGAGGCCTGAGGGAATCCTGGGAATGGTAGATTTGGGACGGCGCTGAGAATTCTTTGGCATCCGCCGCAGTAGCTGACTTCTGCAACGGTGCCGCAGCAAACTTCATTGCTGCAGTGCAGTTTGCACTGCAGGAGTCCCTTGCTGCTGCGTGGCCAGGAAAATGTGGAATGAGCATTGACACTCAAGGCCCGGCCAAGTCTTTTTTTTTCTTCTTTTTTTTTGCTGCCCCGGACAACTTAAAATTCTTTCCGTTCACCCGCCCCTTATCTAGCAGGGCGGCAGGGCATTCAGTGGTCCAGAGCTGACCTCCTTATCATTTATAAAGGCTCTCAGCCACTTTTACTTTGAATCATGTCTGAGCCCCGATAGGGGCCTGAAATCTGCAGAGCGCGCCACTTAGAAAGCAAGGGGGGTGTCAGCCAAATGCCTCTGTGCCCCTCTTCCAAAATTGCAGGCCATAGTGGAGCATGGGTTGCTGCCTCCAGGTTGGGACGTTCCTGGATATTAGGGGGTGGAACCTGGTGTAGAAGGAAAGTGTGGCATAATGCCATAGAGTCCACCCTGCATAGCAGCCATTTTCTCCAGGCAGAACTGATCTTGATAGTCTGGAGATCATCTGACATTCTGGAAGATCTCCAGGCCCCACCTGGAGGTTGGCTACTCTACATGGCTCCCTTTCCTGACAGTCACACAGCGGAGGCTGCCCCTAGATTTCTTCCCCTCCACACCACAGTTGCCTACTTTGTCTCTGTGATTGAGCGGCCCCCGCTTACTGTGTAGTTCCTCCAGTCACTCCTACACTGCCAACCTCCAGGTGGGACCTGGAGATCTCCCAGAATTACAAGTCATCCTCAGTTTGCAGAGATCAGTGGCTGTAGCATTATACCTGACTGCTTCATCCCTTCCCCAAATGTTCGGCCCTTCCCAGCTTCCAGCCCTGAATTCTCCAGGAATTTCCCATCCCAGAGTTGGCAACCCTAATCCAGTCCTGATACTTTTGTGCCACGCATTCTGGGTAGCCTAGGCTAGCCTGATCTAATCTTAGCTTGGAAGCTAAGCAGGGTCGGCCTTGGTTAGTACTTGGATGGGGGACCACCAAGGAAGCCCAGGGTTGCTGCACAGAGGCAGGCAAGGGCAAACCACCTCTGAACACCTCTTGCCTTGAAATCCCTCTGGGGTCGCTATGAGTCAAAGTGTTGAGCTTCTGCCTCTGGGCTCAGTCTCTTCTCTCCCCCCCCCCATCCCTGTCTCATCCTCGTCCCAGGAAGGCCTTACCGCCCTTTGCCAAAATAGTCCCCGCCAGGAACCGGAGAGGTTCCAGGAGTCTTCCTTAGGATGAGACAGTGTGTCAAATGTCCCATCACAATTGCCCAAGAACAGAAAAGAACCTTTCAGAGAGGTGTTACTCCTTTGCGGCAACCCCCACCCCCGCAAAGCCTCTGGTGGCGCTTTCTTTGTAAATTAAACTTCATAAATATTATACATAAAACATAAAGCCCGACAGTTGTCAGAAGATCAGAATTAAGTACTAACCCCTACAAATCAGGACAGCCCATTACTGAGCAAAGTTCTAACGCAAAATATGGATATCGTTATCTTTTATTAAGACCAGACGGATAAATATAATCACATTGTTCCAGATGGCTGAACGCGTGTGTCCAAATCAGTATCTGTGAAACCCTCCGGGGTTTTTGCAATGCTGATAACTTTATACGTGTAAATAAAATCCTTTAATTTTATCCGAAAACAGCTTTATGCGTTGGTATTCCTTTCTGTTTCCAAAGTTAGCGAACACCAGCCTTACAATAGCTCACATTTTTCAGAGGAAAGCATTTTATTGTTGGCCTAAGATTCCAGGGACAACTCGGTAGGCGCACATGGGTGCAAATGGAAGACGCATGGGGATGTTATTGCAAAGTGAGACCAGACGTCCTCGTGATGTGAGAGGGAGGGTGATGTGCAGGTGTTTCAGAGCACAATGGAAAATGAGATCTGGGAAGAAGGAGGAGGAAGAGGAGGAGG
>NW_015191151.1:0-3373 GCF_001447785.1 Gekko japonicus | reverse complement strand
GTGCGCTCCGGCAGGAACCGAGGCCTGTCCCAATGACTTTTGGGGGAATCACCTCCAAAACTGTGTAGCAGAGTGGTGTTTATAGATGCAGAATTCCTGGTTTGTTCCAGACCTTCAACACTGAAAACAGAGCTCAGACTCGAACTGGTTCGATGCTATATACCTTCAATAGGCCAGGGTGTTCCTATAGATGTGTTAGGGTTGAGACTGTAGGTGGTAGCAGAGTCTAGACTCAACAGCCAGGAATAGAGTTGAGGCGTGTTCCAAGAGTTGATACTGTAAAAGCAGCTATCAAGGACAGGCTGGGTCAAAAGCAGGAGCTGCAGACACAAGGCTAGAACAGCAGAAGCCAAGACTATGCTGAAGTCAGAAAGAAGTCCACAGATCAAAATCCTAGATGTGAGGAAGCTGAGACTATGCTGAATCGTAAGCCATGAACCAAATGGGCATCAGAGCTTAGAAAAAACAAAAATGAAGAGTACAAACAAGCAAGACTGTTTACCATCCAGGCATCCCTAGCCTTTCCTGGACCTTTTATAGCACTTCCCGTGCATGGTGCCAACTTCCTGGAGCTCCATACAGCCATGTCAGTCAGATCACACTTTCAGCCTTGGGGCAGCATTGCTCTCAACCCAAAGACCACCAGTTCAAATCCCTGCAGCTTCTGACAAATCCTTTGTCATTCTACCTCCAAGTTGTTTCATGCTGTACAGAGACTGGAAATATATGGAGTTATGCTTCCCCAGATGTCTCTTCCAGGTCTTTCCAATAGATCAACATCAGATTTATCCAGAATCAACGTTTGTACATTACATTATCCCTATGGCAAGACGCTTCCTCCCAGAGCCTTGCTGTAACATGAAAGAATCCTGCAATGGAGGCTCTTCAGGATTATGTGGAGGATTTCCATGTAACAAACATTTCTAGCAGCAATAAGATAATGTGTAGACATCTTTTCCTACATCTGAGTTAGAACCTTTTCAAATTTCTGACACATAACAATAAATCCCAGAGACAGAAATGGGAGAACCTTTGGAAAATGCAACAGGTCCTATTTGAGGCTAAAGGCATGTTGACTCCTCACTGGCAGTCCTTGATTCAGGTCAGATACTGGGCAAAACAAGGCTTCTCTTTGGACTCGAATATTCTACTTCAGCTAGGTTGATTTAATTACACACAATCCAATTCCTTCTTCCGGCTCTCTGCCTTTTGTTGCAGACATTTTGTTTACCATCCTGATGCACAGAGGAACTTTTCATCTCCTCAGAATGGAGTAAGAGGTGAGAGACAGACCAAAAGGAAGACAAGTCTTGTAACAAACTATAGGTTCCCTCACTTTAGTAGGATTCTAAAAAGTTTCTGGGCCAAGCTTCACCTTTACACAGGCAATGTGTATGTGTGTAAAGTGCCATCAACTCACAGTTGATTTATGGGAATCCCATAGGGTTTTCAAGGCAAGGGACAAACAGAAGTGGTTTCCTATTGCCAGCCACAGGCCCCGGTCATACGGGCCGGAAAATGCGGGGAGGAAGCGTGGCTGTTTTCCCCAGAGGAAAATAACGCACGGTTGCGCAATCAGACGTCCTTTCGAGGTCCTGTGGAGGTCCTGTGGTTAGGGGGCAGGTGCTGATCACACGATGATCCTGCAGCGCGGCAAAGAAGCAGTGCGGCGCGATCACACCAGCAATCACTAGGTGCCGCTTCCGTGGCAAATGGGATGGATTTTTTTTTTAACTGAAGTTTGTGCATACGCATGACTGAGCAATCGTATCTGCACATCCGAAGGCGGGTGGTGGGCTTACCAGAGAGGACGACAGACGCTTCCGGACCCCAACAGAGCGCCGAGGCATAGCCAATGGAGGGGGAGGTGGGCTCCCTCATCACAGCCGCTCTAACCGCCTGCGCGACAGTGGCCATAGTGACCCTCCAGAGGTGGCAAACCTGGCTGCAGTGGGAGGGGGCCTCTTTGTGCGCATGCGCTGTTGGGCGCTTGTGCGCATCCTGTGGAGACTTGGGGAAAAATGCCTGTTTGCGACGGGGCATGGGCGGGCACCGGATGCCACGGGATTCCACCGGAAACGCGATCAGGTGCCCGCCCTTGCCTCGGAGGTACTAGTTTTTTACCCCGCATCTTTGGCGGGAAGCCTCGGGTTCGGCACGGGAGCTCTACGCTTCCCAGATGTGGTGGTGTGATCGCGCCCGGAAAATCCGCCTATCTTCCGTCTCTGTAGCGTGGCTAATGTTCCGTGTGACCACAGCCTTAGTGTAGCAATGCTGGACTTCCTTAGTGGTCTCCCATCCAAGTACTAACCAGGGCTGACCCAGTTTAGCTTCAAAAATCTGATGAGATTAGGCAAACCAGTGCCATTCAGGGCAATAATCCCCTATAACCCTGCATCTGTTATTAATTCCGTCCTCCCCCTCCCTGAACCATTTTACCTTGCAGGTTCTTGACTTATTCCACCATCACAAAATTATGTCAAATGTCAAAATAATAATGTTAACATATTTTCTTGAAAAAATAAAATAAAAATCAGAGCATTTAAAAAAGGAACAGTGAATGATGTGGCTAATAAAAACAACATAAGGGACTAGGAAAACCAATTACTAAACAGGTGCACTGCTAATTTCAAAAGGACTGCTGCAACAAAAGGACCATTAGCAAGGGAGCCAGATGAACTGTTCATGGAAGGAGTGGTCCAGATCACCAGACGTGTGCTAGTACCTAGAACATGACCTCCACAATGGATCTTTGACCATAGGATGTTCTTTAGGCTGCCTTTCTTGAATCTTAAAACATTATGTGTTATTATGACATATGAAGATCTCTTTCATTGAAGTGGGAAGACATAGCTATGCCAGCTTTCCAACATATGTTCATGTGTTGTGATGTAGCGGTCAGAGGATCTGGAAGACCCAAATTAAATTCCCACTTTGCCATTGAAGCTTGCGGGGTAACCTTGGGCTAGTCATTCTCTCTCTGCCTAACCACACAGAGTTGTTATTGTGAGGGCAAAATGGGGCATCCATCAATCAATCAATCAATCAATCAATCAATCAATCAATCAATGTAACAAAACAGAAACATGCATGACATGAATCCTGATCTTCACATTTAATGATCGACTTGTAAGTTGTCTTTTCTACACAGAAGTTATGTCTGTGGAAAGAATCCATAAAGCAATAGTCCACAGAATTGGTGTTTGCAATAGGTATCCTCTTTGTGGTAAATTTAAGCTTTGCTTAACAATTAAAAAAAAAACCCTGGAGAAAGATTTCCCCATGAAGTATAATTTACTATTGATACATCTCCCTTCCTGAAAGCAAGTGCAAAGTTGACAGACACATGCTGGATCAGACTCAATAGTCCATT
>NW_015191150.1:0-3567 GCF_001447785.1 Gekko japonicus | reverse complement strand
GTGCTGGCAAACTCGTCCTTTGGACCAGACGCTCTGCACCTCTAACTCTGTTCTTGGTATCCAGCTACTGACTGAATTCCTGGCTCCATACTCCTGTCCGCATTTTGACAACCTCCTGGCTCTTGATCCTCGGCTCTGCACCCTGACTTCGACGCTTCCCTATCTGGACTCTGACTCTCGGTAATGCTCTGACTACGGCCTGGCTTTGTGTATTGGGACTTTTGCTCTTGTTGTTTTGCTCTCTCGCTGGCTTGACTCTCAGACTGGACTGTGAACTCCCCCTCTCTGCCTTGCCCCACTGGCCCTGTCGTGACAGGTGGTGGCTACAAGCATGGACAGCTTCAAGAGGGAATTGGATAAACATATGGAGCAGAGGTCCATCAGTGGCTATTAGCCACAAGGTATAGATAAGAACTCTCAGTCTGGGGCAAGTGATGCTCTCTATTCTTGGTGCTTGGGGAGGGGCAACAGTGGGAGGGCTTCTAGTCTCCTTGACCCCACTGGTGGACCTCCTGATGGCACCTGGTATTTTTGGCCACTGTGTGACAGAGTGTTGGACTAGATGAGCCATTGGCCTGATCCAGCATTGGCTTCTCTTATGTTCTTTCAGAGTCAGGTGCCCCCAATATGTGGATGACACCCAGATAAGCCAGGTGGGTCTGTGGAAGTCCTGCATAGGAGCTTGAAAAAGGTAATGGGATGGGTGAAAGCCCGTAAACTGAAGCTCAATCAAGCCAAAACTGAGGCACTGTTGGTCAATGGAGAAGTTACTTGGGGACTGCATAGCCAGTCTGTCTTGGAGAGGATTGAACTACCTCTGAAGTAGGAGGTTTGTACCTTGAAGATGCTACTAGATTCTGGCCTGTGGTAGGAGGTCTTCTCTGTGACATATAGCACCTTTTATTACCTTCAGTTGGTTCTCAGCTATGGCCATTCAAAAAGCATGATCCAGCCCCAGTGATCCATGTTCTAATCACATCCAAGTTAGATTTCTATAATATACTCTACATAGGGCTGCCTTTGAAAATGGTTCAGAAACTTCAATTGGTCCACAATACAGTGGCCAGGCTACTGTCTGAGGTTGATTACAGGGTTCATATCACCCCTGTGCAGAAATAGCTGCACTGGCTACCTGTTTCTGGGCACAAGTCAAAGTGCTGGTTCTTGCCTTTAAGTCCCTAAACTACTTGGGGCCAGAGTGCTTGAAAGACCATCTCCTCCAATACTGTCCAGCCAACTAGTTTAGAACTGCCTCCCAAGCCCTATTCCCTGTGCCCCCCACTTCAGAGTTGAGGCAGGTGGCAACTAGAGACAGGACATTTTCTGTGATGGCACTTGCCTTTTCCCCTTGAGGTCTGCCTAGCATTGGCTTTACTTTCTTTTGCCACCCAAGATGAAATAAAGAGACAGACACAAGTGGTGGATTTAAATATTGGGCCACTTTATTAACTGACAAACTTTACTGTAACCAATGGCAAGAGCAAAACAGTTCAGCGGTATGATCAAGGCCGGGGTCAAAGACCCCTTTCTTAACTTCAACATAGGGCGAGCCACCCAACCCCAGGCCGGAGCCATCAGCGATGGCTCCCACTCAGCCAGTTAGCCATTACAGGACAACCCCGTAGCCCAACCCCCGAGCCGCTAGGTTCAAAGAGAGGACCGAAATGGGGTGTTCCCATAGGCAGTCTGTTTTCCCTGCCCCGTGCCGCCAGGCACAAAGGCTGTACTCACAAGACCCCTTCAACCGAAATAAATGGGTGTCAGCTGGTGCTCACCATACTGCAACCTATATACTGCCTAGAACCCTGCCATCACCAAGGCCAAGCCTCAGCTTAGGCCTTCACACCCATCGGGAGGCCCAAGGCCGCCTGCAGCCCTTGCCGTAGGTTATCCAGAAAGATGTCCATGCCCAATTCAAACAGGTGGACCCCATCCTGCCGGTACCGCTCAGCCCGCCCCGGGTGAATATTTGGGTGAGGCAGAAACATGCCCAAGTTGCCCTCCAAGATTCTTTGTAACTCTCGGTTTGCCTTCCTGTGAGCCTTGTCAATGGCCAAAGGACTCATCGCTCCCTGCCAAACTCTACGAGGTACGATGGCCGACCAAATTAAGAGTGTCTCTGGCCACTGCCTGTGGATCACTTGGAAATCATTCCGCGCTTGGATTATTAAAGCTTTTCCTTTTACTAAAACCAAATCATTTCCTCCCAAATGTAGAACAAGAATCTTTGGTGAAGGGCCGACCATTTCCTGAAATAAGAAGTGCAGCAGGTCCGACCACTGTAAGCCCCTATGGCCCCGCCACTCAACCGTGGCCCACTGGCTGACCCCAAGCTGTGAGCCAATCACTGTTTGTCTGGTGCGGTGTGCCGCCCAAAAACAAAACTGTGCCCGCAGATTAAAATCGTCTTCCGCTCCTGCCGGGCAAACAAACCTGGAATGAAAAACACAGTTAACAAAGGGGGCAACTACAGCCCAACATCAAGTACCAATGCAGCATTAATGTCCCGACAAAGGGCTCATATAAGCCCAGCATACCCCTGAGTGCCACCTGCCGAGTCTCTTAATATCACTAGCTGGGTATCCCATAGCTACTGCCATAGAAGCAGCACCAATGCGGAAGGAATGCGTACCAAAACGCACCCCAGCAAGACCCAATCCTGCTAGTGCCCTAGTAGTGAAAGATCAAAATTGGTGCTTCGTCAAGGGTGTGCCATACTGGTGTTGAAAAAGGAGACCCTCATGCATGCCCCTAACTGCTAAGTATGATGCTAAGGCCGTCACAGGGCATAGCTGCTTTTCCCTGCAAGCACCCAGCTTGATCACCACACTGCATTGGCGCTAGTCCGTTTTTGAGTGCCGCACTACAATTATGGCCTTGACAGCCCCTAACTCCAGATCATGCACCTGAAGGGCCCTTCCAGATGTATCTTTTTTTGACTGGGTGACCAGTTCGCTAACCTGGAATGCCCCAAAGAAGGCCACTAGGGTGGCGGCATGAAATAGAGATGCTTCAAATTCTGAAGAACACACCTCCCTCCAAATAGCTTGTAGGCCCCGCAAAATCTCAGGAGAAATAGGCTGCCTATGGTCTACTCTTACCCCAGCATCACGTGACCAGCCCTCCAACACCTCCCAGTGTGGTGTGTGCAACACTTACCATCCACAGAAGAAAGGCCAGCCATGGGCTCTGCTAGGCTCTGCTGCCCTGAAGGCTTTGCTGCTGAAGGCGTACCATCCTGGCTTCCAGCGGCTTTTTCAATATCAACCACTGGTGTGGCAGTATGCCCCTCTACAATAGAAAAACGTGTTAGCACTTCAGCCTGAAATCATTTGTTGGCAGCTGCCCGAATTTCTTTCCTTCCCCGGGCCCCTCCAGGTGGCTGCACAGGAGGAGTGGAGACTCCAGTAGCCAACTCCACAGCCAGCAAGTGGTCCAAAATGGCCCGCTGTACACCATCATCCTCGTCATCAGATGAAGACAACGCCGGAGCGGGTCATTTAGGTGCTGGCCTAGGGGCTGACTGCTTGCCTTTTGAATGACCCGAGCCCTTCTTAGGAGCCATAA
>NW_015191149.1:0-3752 GCF_001447785.1 Gekko japonicus | reverse complement strand
TGGGCCCTGTACTAGTAAATCCAAGACCAGGGGAAGACCAATATACTAGGTGGAGCAGCTCCGAAAACCAAAAGGGGGCTATTAGGATATAGTCCAATCTCTCTGCTGCTAATTTCCCAATAACCCTGCTCAGGAGAGGAAACATAGGGAGAGAGTAAAACAAGGTTCCCAACCATGGGATCTGGAACTCATCTCCAAGAAAGTATGGATTGCTTCCTGCTAGAGTACAAAATTCCAGAACTTTCTATGTCTTATGGGTAGCAAAAAGGTATACCTGGGGGGGGGGGCTACTCTTGAAGACCTCCTGGGTTGGATGGACCACTCATGATTGGTTTGATAAACTCTGCTCAGGCTGTCTGCCTCAGAATTTATGCTCCCTGCTATGTAAATAAACCTAGGGATGCACAGCTGAGATGCACAGCTACCTCCCAGACTGCTATGGTCTCCATACATAACCTCTGAGACCTGGTACCTCCTTGTTTGTTTAGATAGCACATGGTAGCAGTATTGTCCATTTGGACTAGAACCCTTTTGCCTCTGAGAATATCTACAAAGGAGGTAAGAACATAAGAACATATGCCAATGTTGGATCAGGCCAAAGGCCCATCCAGTCCAACACTCTGTACCACACAGTGGCCAGAAATACCAGTGCCATCAGGAGGTCCACCAGTGGGGCCAGGACATAAGAAGCCCTCCCACTGTTGACCCCCCCCAAGCACCAAGAAGACAGAGCATCACTTGCCCCAGAGCCTCTATCTATACCTTGTGGCTAATAGCCACTGATGGACCCCTGCTCCATATGCTTATCTAATTCCCTTTTGAAGCTGTCCATGCTTGTAGCCGCCACCACTTCCTGTGGCAGTGAATTCCAAGTGTTAATCACTCTTTGGGTGAAGAAGTACTTCCTTTTATCCATTCTAACCCGACCGCTCAACAATTTCACGGAGTGCCTTATATTGTATAAGGACAAATCTCATCACACATAATTCAAGGATATTGATATGGAGGCCTCTACTAAGGGTGAGCCATCTGCCCTGCACAGAGAGGGCCTTGCAACTGATATGCAGATTCACTGGTATAGTAAACCAGTAATCTATGTTCTATGTAGCAGAGTGCACTAAAGGCTAAATGCAGCATAGTTTCTTTTTGTTCTGAGTGCACTAAGATATTCCAAACTAATAATGGATCTTTTATTTAGGAACTACATTCTAGATACTAAATATGAGAGATAGGGATAGGATCTAACTACCTAGGATGGGTGCAGATGCAGAGTGCATCCCTGCACCCATGGTGCCAAAGATGGAGAGCAATGTGCTCCTTCTTTGTATGTGTGAAAATGAAAGGAACGAAGGCAATTTCCCTGGAGTTATCAGTCTATATATCAAAAGGACAGAGGCAGAAGAGTAAACAGGAAGTAAACCCACAGTTTGCCTGTCTAAGTCTCTTGTAACTCCCCCTCTGAAGTCTGAGGCTAAGAGACAGCATCAAGGCTTTTCTCTTTCAACAGCAATGAGCTCCCCAGTCTGACAGAGAAGCATCAGTGGTGAGGGTAACCTGAGGAACCCAAAAACCAAACTGGACTCCAATAAAAAGGTTGGCATCTTCTGCCCACCATGTAAGGGATCTCAAAAACACCGGGGAGCGTGTCTAACAGGATCATTCATTTTCACAAACCAAAGCTGCAAACCCAGTTACGGCAATGACAGTCATGGTAGATGCCATGAGGCCCAGTAAACGCCATATCAATTTGACTGATTGTCTTTCTTCCTCAAGAAGGCATGTATCAAGCTCTTGCCCCTATCTGAGGTTAGGAAGGCCCTTGTTCTTACAGAGTTCAGATGGGCTCCAGTGAACTGAACTTGATGGGAAGATTCTGAGATTTCTCCCAGTTAAGTACTAAACAGGATGAGAGGACTACACTTATATGCATTCTCAAGAGTTCTTGGGACAGTGCTACAATAAGCCAATCATCCAAATAAGAGATGATAGTACAGTCCTTGGTACTTAAATGAGCCACAACCCACCATGCACTTTGTGAAAACTCTAGGACAGACTGTGAAGTTGAAGGGGAGAGCAGTGTACTGAAAAACTTCTGACCCCAGTCTAAAATGGAGATACTTTGTGCATGAGGGGTGAATAGCAATATGAAAGTACACCTCCTTAAGGTCTAGGACTGCAAACCAGAAATCAGAAGTAAGAAACTCAATTATGGATGACAGAGAAACCATTCTGAACTTTGAAACTTTCAGAAACTGGTGTAATTGTTGTAAGTCAAGTATCAGCCGACATCCTCCATCTTTTTTGTCAACAACAAAAAATCTGGAGTGGAAAACACATGACTACAAGCCTGTGGGAACTCTTTCCACTTTTAGAGCAGGGTGACGGGGAAGGAGGGAGACAAACTTTAACACATAACCACTAAGAACTATAGACAAAGCAACTATCAGAGCATATGAATTGCCATACTTTGTAAAACTGAGCTAATCTGTCTCTAAAATTAGAGGTTCTGTAGGAACCTGAGTGGATAGTCAGAAATTTGGTAGCTGTTGGCTCTGTTCCCTCTGTGGGGTTTACTGGCCTGCTGACCTAGGTCTTGGGGCATTCTTCCTGTTGTGAAATGGAAAGACTGGTACAGAGACTGAGGATACATGTAGTGCAGGCACCTCTGGCCCTTGTAAAAGGGAGTAGCAAACCCATGCTGCCTTGGAATGAAGTGCAGTTGTAGAGCATGAGGGGAGGAAAAGATACCCAGGGACTTACCGGTTTTATGTTTTTTCTTAATGGCTGATAAAAAATTTGTTGGTGGTATGAATGAAGAGGGCTGATCCCTCAATTGGAAGGTTACATGACCTGCCAGCATGTCTCCAAGAGGGTAGTTGTACGCATCTGCCTCATGGTATGGAGACATCAATGGTAAAAAAGTGGAGTAGGTTTCAACATGCCTAAAGTTGTCAGGGTGGTACCTGGAGCCCAACACAGAGAGGGGTTGCAGTTGAAAATGATGATAAGATATATAATAGGAGTGGCATCACTATGAGTCATCTTGGTCCCACACTTTGTGCAGCTTTGGAAGAGCACCTTGGTCACCATAACTGGGCACCACAGGTGGTAGGCACTGGAAGACCAATGAGAGATGCCTCACTAGGGAACAACTGATCCAAAGAAAAAGAAAGAAAATGCCTCACTCTACCAGGAAGAGCAAGGATGCAGCTGGCTGGAATGTTCCTATTCACACAGTGGCAAAAAAAGGAACTGAGGGAAGGGGGTGCCTGCCTCTAGAGTATGTGACAGCTTGGGTGGGAAAAGCCACCATGTTGGGTCCAGAAGGAGAGGGGTGTGTCATGGGCTGGGCTGGGCTGGACCAAGAGGCAGGAGTCAGGTCCAGTCCAAGGTCATTGCCAGGAGAGTCAGAGTGAGAGCCTAATGGTGAGTCCAAAAGAGTGGTCGTCCAAAGCAGTGGTCAGGAAGCCAGGAATCTGAACAAGAGTGGGGTCCAAGAACAGGAGCCAAAGAAGATGCAAGGTCTACATGGAAGCAACTCATTGCTTCCACGGAGTGCCCAATCCTGAGTGGGAGCTATATAGGTGTCCAGCTGTGCTTCCCTTGGTGCCGGTGCCGCTTCTGCTAGTACTCAGGACTTAGTACTCACCTTCCCTGCCAGCATGCATCTCGGTGTGGGTAGCTAAGTCCTTGCGGAGCCGCTCCCTCAGCTGAACCACCTGTGGAGGTGAGTCAGGCAGGCTCCCTGGTTG
>NW_015191148.1:0-2618 GCF_001447785.1 Gekko japonicus | reverse complement strand
AAAGTCACACAGCTGGAGAGCCATATAAACGGCTGGAGTCCAAAGCAAGCATTTCTCCTGCAGGAGGCTTAATGTCCCACAGAATCGTAGAATCATAGTGTTTGAAAGGACCTCGGGGAAAATCTAGTCCAGCCCCGTGCACGATGCAGGAAATTCACAAATATCTTCCCCCACATCCCCAGTGACCCCTATTCTATACCCAGTACTTTTAAAGTGTATGTTATTGTAGACTTCAGCATACAGTGGGAAGAAGCCACTGTAATATTTGGATTGCGAATGGAACTTCAGGTGCAGATCAGACTTCCTTGTCTGGGTTCTAACAGGATCTCTTTCTTTATTCCAGCAGGGGATGATGAGAGGAATGAGGAGGATGAGGAACTGCATCCTCTATCGCCAGATGAAGTAAAGAATGAAGACTTGAGAGGAAACTTCAGAAACCAAGTTGGACCTGAGAGGCAGAAAAGAAGCCACATCGTCCAGAAGATGGGCAAACCCATTCCTTGCCGAGAGGGGGATTTCCAAGAAGTAGTTCACATGGTGAAGGAAACATACAAGTGCTTGGCGTGTGGAATGAACTTCTCAGATCAATTGCAATACAATGTCCATTTAGAAATGCACAGTGGAAGGAAGACCCATCAATGGCTGGAGTGCGGAAAGACTATGTTTGGCAGACCAGAGCTCCTTACACATCAAAGAACACATAGAGGAGAGAGACCTTATAGCTGCTCAGACTGTGGAAAGAGATTTTCAGGAAAATCAGACCTTGTTCGACACCAAAAGATTCATTCAGGAGGGAAGCTATTTATTTGCTCAGAGGCTGGAATGACGTTCTCTGTGAAAGCCCAAGAGAATATACATTTTCTAAAGCACAGTATAATGGATGCATGTAAATGCTTTTGTTGTGGAAAAAACATCAGATACAGATCACAGCTCCTTGTGCACCAAAGAATCCACAGAGGGGAGAAGCCTTTTGAATGCGCAGAGTGTGGGAAGAGATACAGTCTCAGTAGCCATCTTCAACAACATCTAAGAACCCACACAGGGGAGAAGCCTTTTGAATGCTCAGAGTGTGGGAAGAGATTAAGTAGTAGTTGCACTCTTCAAGAACATCTAAGAACCCACACAGGGGAGCAGCATTTTGAATGCTCAGAGTGTGGGAAAAGATTCAGTCGTCGTAGCAATCTTCAAACTCATCTAAGAACCCACACAGGGGAGCAGCATTTTGAATGCTCAGAGTGTGGGAAGAGCTTCAGTCATAGTGGCTCTCTTCAAAATCATCTAAGAACCCACACAGGGGAGCAGCATTTTGAATGCTCAGAGTGTGGGAAGAGATTCAGTCGCAGTGGCACTCTTCAAGTACATCTAAGAACCCACACAGGGGAGAAACCTTTTGAATGCTCAGAGTGTGGGAAGAGATTCAATCGCAGTAGCAGTTTTCAACAACATCAAAGAACCCACATAGGAAACCTTTTGAATGCTCAGTATTTGGAAAGAGATTCAGTTGGAGTGGCTTTCTTCAAGAGCATCAAAGAACCCACACTATGTAACTGCTGAGCTATTTGTTACGAGGGTCTGCTTTGTTGTTACTTTGTTGGTCCAGGCCATGAGAGGCATAAAATGTTATGTAATGCTAGCTACCAGAGATATAAATGTCAGAAAGAACACAGGAAACTCAATTAACGATATTATTTTCTCCTCAAAATACAAACATAACTAAAACATTAAGCGTATTTCCTTTATTTAAGGGTCTTTGATAACTTTTTATAGTATTTTTTGTTTCAATAAAGGACAAACATGACAAACACATATACATACACATAATATGGGGATCTGTATACATTTTCCTGTTACCTAGTTAATGACCTCATAAAATATCAAAATACATTATTTGCTAATTTTTCTACCTTGTAATTACCATAAAAATCATTTACATTACATTTAAATATACATTTCTAATTTTCTTTTGTTTTAGTTGAGTGCCTGGAAATTTTAAGTGTTATAATCTTCTATCCATTTATAAAATCTTGACCATGTCTCTTCAAAATCTTTTTTGTTGTGCGCTCAGAATTAAAGTTAATTTGTCCATCACTGCTGTTTCCAGTACTTTATTTATAACTTCTTCCTTTGTTGGGACATCATATTTTCTCCAGTATTAGGCGTATAATATTCTTGCGGCTGTCACTACATGTATAGTAAAGTAGAAGTCTTGCTTTTTATAATTCCCTGCTGTTATATTCAATAAAAACAATTTTGGTTTATATGGCACAGTGGTTTTTAGCATTTTTTGTAACAGTTCATGTATCGAAGACCAATACTTTTTAACTTTATCACAAGTCCACCACATATGAAAATAGGAACCAATATTTTTGTTACATTTCCAACGCTCATTTGATAAATCAGGGTAAAAATTTGTTAACTTATCTGGGGTTATATACCACCTGTAAAACATTTTATATATATTTTCCTTATATGACATCACTTCAGTAATTTTTACATTTACTTTCCATGCACGAGACCATTTGGTCTAGTTCAATATTATGACCCAAGTTCTGTGCCCATTTAACCATACATTTTTTAATTACTTCATCTTTTGTTTTATCTTCTAACATTATTACATA
>NW_015191147.1:0-3305 GCF_001447785.1 Gekko japonicus | reverse complement strand
AGCTCTCTGGGCTCCGCGGTTGAGCAGAGCAGAAAGTTTGCGGTGCCGGGCAAGAACCTTCCATCTGAGGCAGTCCGGCAGAGCAGCTGCTTATGGGAAGCGCGTGCGCATTTGCCTGTTTTTTAGGGGCCGGCCGGCCAAGGCGAGACAGTGTGTGGTGCGAAGCCTCCTGCGGGCAGCAGGCGTGTTTGGCCCTGCCTGGTCTCCAAGGGCCGGGCTGCTTCCCCGGCATGGTCACCCACCTCACCCACCTGTGGCCCTTGTGCCAACAAAGCACCAAGCGAACTGGCCCAGCACCCCTCCCGGCCCCCCCAGAAGGGCCGGCCAAGGGGATCCTTTGCTGTCCTTTCTCCTACCCGCGGGTGGCAAACACCCCCCCAACCCAAGCACAGGAGCTGGGAGTGCCAGGCCCTCCTCGGAGTGGTGCACACAGCGGCTGCAGGGCTCCGCCGGGGCCCCTCCTCTTGCAGGGGTGTGCTACTGCCCTCCACACCAGCTGTTGTTTGGCTGAGGGCAGCAACGGGGGGGAAGTGAGGAGGGGGCCAGTAAAAACTGCAGGGAGGGAGGCCCCGTGGTAGCTATGGGCCTGCTCCAGCCCTGGTCCTACAGGTGAAATTAAGCTGATCATTCCCAGCCCTCCAGTATCACCCACACCATTTGAGCGCTGCAGACAGAGGCTACGAGCAGAACTACAGGAGAGATGGCAAAGTGATCACCTCCTGGCCCGACACCAGCTGCTTGAGTAGTTGCAGAATTACTCCCAAGCAGCTAGCTGCAAATTTGACCCTTAGGTACATGCCTATAAAAACCAGCCAAGGGAGGCTGTTAAGTGTGGAAGCAACAAGTCATTCTACCACTGACTCTGTGACCACAGCCTTGGATCCTGCCTTGCTTGTGTGACCGTTGGACTGGTTTCCGACTACGGCTTTTGGCTCTGCTAGACTCCTGCTGATGAGTAACCCTTGGACTGCTTGACTGCATCTCTCGGACAACCCCTTGGTAACGGCTTGCTTGGCTCTGAAGGACGGTGCCCCAGTGCCCTTCCTCTCTGTGCCAAATGCTGTCACTTTTGATGCTAGGTAGGAAGCCGTCTCTGGCCAGCATTCTCAATCTTGCTTTCGCCAGGGGAAGCACCAGGGGGACACAGGACTGAAAGGAATTCCACAGCCTATTGGGAGGAGCCGTTCATTGAAAGCCTAAGGGGTTTCCTCTGCCGCAAGTGTTGGTCCCACTGCGGAGACAATGCTGGGTGGGAGGAATGAGTGTTTTGCAAGGGAAAGGGAGTCACTCAGCCAAGGAGAAATGGAAGACGCAACACACAGAGATAGGGTCAGCTGTCTGGTAGCACGGTGAGAAAACAGACTGCCAGAGGAAAGAGGAGAGTGGGGGGTTGCCTCAGCCTACCCCCCTCCCCCGGTCACCGTGCAAGCTGACACCCAGCACTTAAACTTGGACTTTATTTCAAGGAGGTATCTTCCTGACTGTGAAATCCATATCTGGAGGGGGTCCGGAGGAAGTATACAACTGCCTACAGTTCCGGGAGGGGTGAGTATTGTCTTAATTGGAATCGTAAGTCTGTTTCTCCCTTTTACAAAAGGGTCACTTTTTAATGGCGTTCTTAGAAACGGTTGACTTTATTTTTCTTTTAACCATATTTGGGGTTCATGTCCAAGAAAACCATATAAAGGCATAATAATACTAAGATGAAGAAATCACAACTGCGTGACTCTCATTAATGGCTGTAGAAATTGAAGCTGACAATAGTGGTTTTGAAACTAGACTGTCAACGTTCGTTCCACAAACTTTCACATTCATCTCCTTTAGAAATGGCAAGCAGCCCCGCTGACGGGATAGCAGCACGATTTCGTTCAAGCAAAAATTTCACACGCTTAGCAACTGAAGCTCCCTTTCCATTCTGCCACTCTGATGTCTGGGATTTCTTATTATGCCGAAAATTCAGTTCTCACGAAAAGTTACCGAACAGACAAAAGGCTTTCAGGCAAGGGGGCCTTCTGTCTGGCAAATAACTATCCTCTCTTCATAGGTATTATTTTGCATAGTTTAGGTCGCCCGCTTTTGTCTTGCTGAGCAGGATATTTCAGTTGTCCGCAGCACTGGCTGCCGCTGGCGGCATTTTGTACTGTAGATTCGTGGATGTGTTATGGCCGTGGAGAAGAAAAGCAAACTGGGCTCCGAAAACAAAACCTGACCGCTTTTGTGAGCATGCCAAGATTTTCAGCACAACTGTCACAGGGCTGATGCTCGGAAGGACAGGGCTCTGTTGCCAACATGTATGGGGCACAAACGGCTATTCATTAGGGAGAGTTGGAGGTTTCTGTGTTAGCTCTCCTTGGCAGAGTGATAGAGCAAGAACTGTCCTTGTTTGCGCTGGGGGAAAAAAACCCCTCACCCAATTACCATAGAAACCCCTTGTGTGCTGGAGGAAGCTGATGTCATGCAAAGCATTGTTTGCTCCTGGTGAATGATGCTTACTTTAGAGGGCTGACCAGTCCCACAGAGGACAACTAGGTCCCCGGCCTGATTCGACATGACCGAATGTTCCCCTCTCCCTTCGCTTCTGGGTTCTGCGGTGTTGTAAAGACTTGTTGTAAAGACTTGGTGAACTTCTCTGCCACGTTTCTTCTCTGTTATCCCTTACGCTTAAAGTTTTTAAAGTACGGATTTTAAATGTCAACAAAAATAGAGGGCTTATCGTTCCTTTACGCACCAAAAGTGCAGAATTTAGTGAATGGCATGAAGGTAGAGTTGCCAGGTCCCTCCGAGTCCCCAGTGGGGGACTTTGGGGGGTGATACGGGTGGGGGCGGGGCCCCCAATGTGATGATGTCACATAGAAGTGATGTCACCATGTTGGGGACTGGCACTTGTGCTCCAAGCCACGGATTTGTGGCTCGTATTGCAGATCCTCCCCCCCCTTCTTCTCCAAAGCATTTAAAGGATCCCATTTGAGAAGAAGTAGGGGAGGTGCACTCCTCTCCCTCCCTTCCTGCAATGTTTAAAGGGGCCTCCAGCTGATCAACGGGCCACATGCTTCCCGCCGATCAGCTGCAGGGCCCTTTAAATCTTCCAGGAGGGGAGGGAGGGGGTGGCTGTCCCTGGTCAGGCTTGGGGGTGGGGCTTCCCCCTGCCAGCCAGCTGACCGGTTGCAGATTGGAGCCCCCAAAACTGGGGGAACCCCCACCAGGACCTGGGGGATGGCAACCCTACATGAAGGTTTTTGGTCTTCCTTTGTTTATTGTTGTTTTTTGCTGTCGAAGGACAGCTGACTTAGGGCAGCCCCATAGTG
>NW_015191146.1:0-3306 GCF_001447785.1 Gekko japonicus | reverse complement strand
AATTCCCCATCTTTATTAAATAATAGAGCCAGCCCCCCCTGAAGTTTTAAGGACGCAGGAAGGTCAAGGGTCACACAGAGAGCTGGTAGGCCTCAAACTGGACCTGTCCATCTCCTCAGACTGAAAAGTATCCCACACAATTGGACGTCAGCATGCTGGCACCATCCAACCCTGTCACTAAGGTCTAGTCCAAGTTGGAACAGATGTGAGATATTTTATCTGCAAACTGCTGAGCAAAACTGTGAGCCACCAGTCAGTCCATTTCCTCCTGCAGGCCAGATCCCAACAGGCCTCTGACCATCTAAAACAGCTTTGCTGGCCTGCACTGTGCAGATGCAATGGTGGAAGAAAAGTGCTGCCATCATGACCACAGAGTATGCTTTAAAATGAGTTTTTGTCAGTGTCCTATCAGATTCAAGCCTGTCTTCCTCCACTGTCACTCTAGTCATCTCCCTTGTCTTTTCATTGCCTGCATGCTCTCAGGAAACCAAAGGGTTACCTGGGCTCTAACACCTGAGAGGGGGTGCCTGGGAGTGATTGTGTCAACTGTCCAGGTCATTTCCTCATTCCAGAGGCCAACCAAGGCATCAACAGGAGCACCAAATATATTCATCGGCAACTTTGAACAGCATTTCTTCAACTCAAATTACTAACACCTTTCTTATATTTGTCATTTATCAATAATGTTTTCATCATCTGAGCACATTACAAGGATGCTTTTAGGAGACTCTACAAGAACTTCAACAGTATTATCCCATTATCAATCTGAGAGGTTCGCACAATAGGTCCATTTTCTGGACACTACTGTACAACTTGTGAGGAATTCTCAAATACAGTCCTAAATAAAACTCTCTTTAACTACCTCCTAATGATTGAGTGTGAAGGGGCCAGGTGCACCTCCCTAGGAAGCTTGTTCCATAATTGTGGGACTACCACCAAAAAGGCCCTCTCTCATGTGCCCACCATACGTGCTTCTTTGATTGGTTGGTCAGTCAGAAGTGCCTCTCCTTGTGATATCAGTTCCAAGGCATGATCATATGGGAGAAGATGGTCCTTCAGATACTTATAGGGTTGCCAGACGCCTGGTCGGGGTGGGTTTTTCCCTGATTTGGGGGGCTTCAGTTCCACCCCCAAACAGGAACATCACTGTGTGATGTCTCTGTTTGCCAACGTTGGGGGGATGCTCTCGTTTTTGGGCAAATTCTATGGCTTTGAAGTAAAAAGGCCATAGAGTTTTGCCCCGAAACTAGACTGTCCCCCCAAAGTTGGCAATGCAATTATGTCACTTCCAGGTGACATAATCGTGCTGCATGTGGCAGAAGATCCCAGGAAGGGCCCAGGACTTCCCCGCTTGGCAAAAGGTAGGACCTGGCAACCCTAGATACTTATTATAATGTGTGTTTCATACACAGTTTAGCTTATGAGTATTGTAGCAGAAATGGAAGTCATGTGATAGTCTTTTAAAACCATCCAATCTCATCAACCTTGCTACAGAAAGTTTACTGTCTGCAGAAACCTTAGGTTCCCATTTAATATCTCATTTTGTGACACAGCTCAGAAACGAAGTAGTTTTTCTCTGTCCACTTTCACATGAAGTTGACAGATCCATAATGATTCTAAAATAGCAAAGAGAATTGTAAACGTGCTTTCAAAACCAGGGCTGAACCTTAATTAATTATATGCTGGGTATTTTCAGTTTGATACATAGTCCCAGGGGCCTAATTTTGTTGAATAGGAGCAGGGTAGTATGTTCAATGGCCTATAAGATTTCTCTTCTTCCTCTTACTCATAATGGCTGTACCCTGACTCACATTCAGATTTTTGGTGTTGTTTTTTTAAATAAAACCTTTAGCCCCTCCTGAAGGCTTTGCAAATGAGACTGAATAATTGTGCCTTGATAACAAATTTGGTAAGGGTAGACACCAACTGTTTAATTATATTTTTCACTGTTCAGGGCTGCAGTAATAAAGTAGACATCTTGCATTTGACTAGGATGCTTACTGTAAGCATGAATTATAGAAGTGAGTGAACATATGAATGCCAAGTTGGACCTATCCTGGAGTTTCCTTAAATTAAGGAAGTAAGACTTAAGAAGCATTTTTTGTTTAAGATTTATATTTTACTTTTGTCTCAGTGTCCTGAGATTCACATTGGCTTACATCATTAAACCATCTAAAATCACATTTCACAATAATCCAATATAGATAATGAAAATATGGAGGAACTGGTCTGATGGTTGGAGCTGCCCTATGGACACATATGGGTGGAGTTGATCTCCCAGATATGAGAGTCTCAGGTATGGTTGCCAGGCATGGCCTGGTAACCAGTGGGAGATGTGGGAGGCAAGGACATCCTTTGATGGGGGTCACTGGCATCTCTGGTGTAATGATGGCCCTTCCAGTACAACCCAGAAGTGACACCATCATTCTGGGGGTAAATGTTCTAGCATTTGCTCAAAACTCTATAGTTTAACCATAGAGATTTGGGCAAATACTAGAACATCACCTGGCATGATGACCTCATTTCTGGGCTAATCATGCCCACCCCATTTCACCTAGGAATTTCTTCCCAGTGCCCACGTCAGCAGTGGTGGGCAATGAGACCAGGGTGTGGAAGATCTCACTGAATGGGAAGCTGGCAACTCTAGTGTTATACAAATTAATATCCAATCAAAAATAGGATATTGAAGTCAAAATGAGGTGGAAGATCTTGTATTTAATTGCAATCAAACACGGAAAACAGTTAGGCCAAATGACTCATCAAAATTGACTGCTTTCTGAGCCCAACCACAAAATACATGAAGTTAAATACTTAATATGACATCATCATACCATTATCATGAAAATAACATTCAGAAAGCATAATTGGTTACAAGAAATTAAACAACATTTAAATGAAAATCTCCTTATTGGTCAATGTGTCTATACAATAGCGTCACGTATTTACTTGACCTGTCCTGAGTCGTATTGGCCAAGGCTTCTTCTCACCCAAACAAAGGTGTTTTTCTCTGATACTAAGTTTAAAATCCTTTTTGACCCAGACACTATGAAGTTATAACCTAAACAATTAGAACCATGAAGCTTATACCTTCTTCTGTACCAAAAGAATGCTATTGTTTGTTAACATCAGCTAGAAAAATACCCTGACCTACAAAGAAAGAGAGGCCTTTTATATAACAGGCCTTCATTACATCCTAATAAAATCTTATTTAAGAATAAATCTATAAAAACCAGAGAAATACGAATAATAAAAAGGGGGAAATCTTTATAGTCCCTGTAATATTCACATGCCTTCTCCTGTGATGTC